>NW_028245448.1:0-277191 GCF_964263255.1 Lissotriton vulgaris
ACACATCATATTTCATTTTAGCACATTTCACAATTCTAACACTCTATGTTAATACAACAAAAGATTATATGCGGCTGCGATCTACCCATGAAAATAATTCACACCTAAAAAAAAATTTGATTTCCGCTACATCAGTTTTCCCCTCTGATTTTGTTGAGTCATCACAATCTTCAAAACCCCAGTAGAGTAGACCAATCTAAACAGATGTCGTAGTTAATCTCCTCTGAACTCCTCCAAATGCTTTAAATTCTCATAATGACTGCCCTGCAGTCTTTCCACCCTTCTCTCTCATTCCTTTAAGGAGTTTTCCACATGCCTTGCCTTGTACCATTTGTATAATACCTACGAAGACAATAATACAGATCAAAACTATAATGATTGGTTTAAGGATGTATGCAAAGATTCCGCTTCCTACATTTGTAAACCAGTCTCTAACCTTGCCAACTGCTTTTCCAATCTCATCCCATACTTCTTCAGCCGATGAGTACATATTTCCTGATGTATGTCAGTGGTGTTACTGATATATCCCTTCAGATCTTAACTTTCATCAGGGATATAACTACAATACTGTTGAACCTTCAGCATCCAACAGACTATGCCTTCCTTTGCCAGTCACCCGCCTAATGCAAGATGGTTCTGCATCACCATCACCCTTATTGAAACGATCTTCTCATCTATGAGTAACAATGACTAAGCTGTGTTAAGTGACAACTTATCTAAAATAGTAAACAACTTCCTGATCTCAATGTTATTCAGCACCACTCCTACACTAGGTATTGTCACTCCAAATATGTCTCCCACAACCTCACCAGCACTTACCCCGCATTTTTCCCTTTGGTTCAATTTTCTTTCCAAACCTCCAAATCTTCGAAATGATAAATCTTTGGATCACAACTGCCCCATAACAAGTACCATACCAATGGTTTGGAAGTCGAACATATACATCTTCTCACACACATAATATACTCCTGGCACCACTTTTACTGATTCTTGCAGAAACATCTTTCAAGGACCACTGGCTATTCTGTCCCACAAGTACAGTATTATAATGACTCTGAACTTGGTGTATGCAAAGCTTGCCTAACTGTTCCCAATATAAAGCTATAGGACCATTGCTTCCTTTAGCCTTGTGAGCTAACTCCTCTTGGGCCATTCAACATTTCCATCCTTATTGTTCAAGTTAACGATTAACCCCCTATACCCATCTTCTACCTGCTCTACAAATTTCTTTTCTATGTCTGATAATATGCAGGTTAGTTTATGTCCATGTGGGTAAGCAGTCTCTAATGTTACTGCGGGTGAAAATATTTTCCCATCCTCTCTTCTTGCTTATAATAATCGTATTTGTTCAAATGTTTATAAACAGGTATTTCTGAGAGAGCCACATCACAGTTTGAGAAGTACTACCCGTAATGACCTTTTCCATAGAACAAGCTAAGAAGCAAACTACAACTAACTCCATATGTCATGGTTAAGTGATGGTATCTAATCTAACCGTGGGCGGCCAGCTACGCTCCGTCTGCGGAGTGTGCGTAGTTCCGCCTACTCCGCATTTTGCGGTGCTGGCGGAGCCAGGCGGCACTACGCACGCTCCGCAGACGGAGCGTAGCTGGCCGCCACCCGCCTCCCTCCCGCCCTCCCTAAATACTTTAAAATAAAAGAACGCAATAATTTTAAAAGCACTTACCTTGCCGCCGCTGGCCGCCGCGTTCCCCGGGGCTCGTTCTCTTCCGCCTTCCGTATTTTGCAGTAATGCGCATGCGCGGACGGCCGCGCATGCGCATTTTCACGAGAAAATGCGCATGCGCGGCCGCCCGCGCATGCGCATTACTGCAAAATACGGAAGACGGAAGAGAACGAGCCCCGGGGAACGCGGCGGCCAGCGGCGGCAAGGTAAGTGCTTTTAAAATTATTGTGTTCTTTTATTTTAAAGTATTTAGGGAGGGCGGGAGGGAGGCGGGTTGCGGGGCTGCCGGCCAGTGGTTTTGCGGAGTGGGGCTACGCGGAGTGCGGAGGTGGGCGTAGTTTCTCGCCCACTTCGCGTAGCTCCGCGAAGCCCCACTCCGCGAACTCCGCCCAGGCCTAATCTAATCCTTTCCATAACCGAAGCAGGCAATTGCATACACACATAATAGTCTCTCACTACCGTATTGTCTACGTACTTGGAAAGCAATTTAGCATAAGCGTTCAGAGTATAATCAGCCTTAGACAAATCTACATGAAGAAAGCGACTAGTTTGCTCTATTAAGCCTTTTTCAGATCATAATGTACCCTCCTTTGAGAAATGCAGAAGTAGTTGTAGATGTCCTATGTACCCCCACTCCATGTTCCTCATACTTGTGTGCACTTAATATTGACCCAGTGATTACTACAGCTATTACTATGACTACCCCTGCAATGAGTCTACCAATAATACATGTGTACCTATTATTCGATTTTTCAGACTCGATTTTCAAAGTGGCTTGCATTATTGCTTGTAAGTAGGCGTGGGCGGAAAATCCGTTCCGCTCGCGGATTTTGCGGATTTTCGGGAAATCCGCAATCCGCGAGATTTGCGAATTTCCCGCAAAATCCGCAAATCCGCGAGCAGCGGATTTTGCTCGCACTGCTCGCACTGTTCGCGTGAGTTTGCGCCCCGCGAATAAGTGCAAAATTGCAGAAATACGATTTTAGCAAAACTGAAAGTAACTACTTACCAGGTTCAAAAGTTCAGGCTCATCATTAGTAGCCATTTCCTGGAGTGCTTCCTGAGGGGCCCCTCCAGAGTTCAGTTGCCAGTTGAAACTAGTATGTGACCCTGCTCTGAACCTCAGAATAGTTACACATATGCCACAAAGGTCCTGAATTACAGCTAAGGGAGACAAGCAGGAGCCAGGCTGGAAGTTAAAATCCATTAATCAGCCCCTAATTCATTATTGTCAGTTGGGGCAGGGCAGGTGTTGTAACTAATTTTGCAACAATGAAAGCACTTAGCAAGTGCAAAAGATCACTAATCAGGGCGCACTAAGGAAGCAGGTGCCAGCTAAAAAAATATTCTGTGACACATGAATCAGCCCCAAATTAATTCAGGTCACTTGAGGCAGGGAAGGTGTGCTTTGCTTTGCCGAAAATAATGTACACTGGACAACCAGAGGGTGTGGTGATGAAACAGAGGGTGGCATGGGTGGGCCAGAGGGTGGCATGAGTAGTCAGAGAGTGGCAGTGGTGACAGAGAGTGGCAGTGATGAAGAAGAGTGTCCCAAACAGGCTGGACACGTAGAAACAACAAGTTCGCGAAACTTGCGACCCGACAGGTAAGTCCGCAATTTGCGAAAGTGTACAAAACCCTCGCGAACTGGCAGAAACACGGGCGAACACAAAAAAAAAAAAAATCCGCAAATTCGCGGGAATTCGCGGATTTTGCGGATTGCGAATCCGCAAATCCGCAAAATTCGCGAACGCGAGATCCGCAAAATTCGCTCATGCTTACTTGTAAGAGGATTATTACACAGAGTCTCTTTTCTCCACCTCCTATTCATGTGTAACAAAGTCCTTGAGCTATCTTTCTTTAAATATTGGGAAAAAAATTGCAGTCCTTTTGCACAATATTTTCACTGTTTTCAATACTCCCCTAGCCCGCTTTCTTCTGCTGAATGAAAAATCCCTATGTTATTCTTCTTTTACTTGGGCCTAGGTTATCTTCTTTCAAGCAAGATGTTTACAGGTTAAGAGTTCAGTTTACATCCCTTATGAAATCAGAGCCAATCACCTCATTAACTTGGTGCACCAGTTCAGTTCTCAATACTGCAATCTCTTGAGGAGACTGTGGAGCTCCCAAACGTGAGAACTCGATGCATACAGAATCAGAGTCCATAAACCACTTATCCATGGTGGAAACCGGAAGGTAAGAAACAGAACTGCATTAGCCTTGATTACAAGAACTCTCAACAAGATCTCGAAAATCTGTTTTGAAATCTCGGAACTTGTTCTCCCTGGCATTTATAACCAGATAAGTCCTCTCCGGAGAGGAATGTCATTGCCAAGGTACTCGTGCTCTCTTAGACCACCTTACAATTTCTGCACGCTTTTATTTTCCACTTGGATCAGAATCTGAAGATTTTCTGATTGGTGCAAGTTGTCTTTTAGATGCAAGTTTCAAATTTCTCCTTCTCTGTCTCACCGGCCACGTTTTATCTGCAACATCTTTATCCGCAACTGCACATGACCATTTTCCACACCAGTCTCCTCTGCTAATTCAGATTCTATACCACTGTGTGTTCTGTGCTGTTTTATTTAGTTGTGTTGTGTAGCTGCCTTGTCTGGCGCCAAGACGCTCCTTAGCTGGAGCATTTGCGCGCCTAATAAAAACCACATAACATAACATAACATAACATAACTCACAACATTCAGTCTCTCTCTGAGTCTTACCAGGGTCTTGTATGGCTTCACTCCCCACAGCCTGGTCCGGTGAGTAGCCAGCCTCTTCAGGAACCTCCACAGCTTGGCTTGCCCCATTCGGTGACCCCTGGGTCACAGCTGGGATTACTTTTGGTAGAGGAGCTGTTTCATCAGAGGGACCTGTGACTCATCCGGTCTGGAAAGCGTGAACTGTAGTGTTCGTCACGAATACCACTTGATATGTTCTATGCCACCAGGAGACAAGTCAGTTGTTGCTCACATGCTTTCTGATGAGCACCCAATCACCAGGTAAAGGGCAAGTCATGGCAGATGTCTTTTGATATCTGCGCAGTCGGAGCTTCAACCTGATGACACACAGAACGAACCACATCAGCCAATCCATTACAGTAGTCAAGGGTCAAGTAATCTGGGATATTCATCTGCACAGTGGCAGGCAACTTCATTTCTCTTCGCATCAATATCTCATGTGGTAATAATCCATTTCTCCTGTCGTGGATGCTGTGTAAACTCATCAAAACCAGAGGCAACGCATCAGGCCATTTCAAAGACTTTAAAGCACACGCTTTAGCTAGTCTCGATTTCAAGGTGCCACCATACCAGATGTCTCCGCCTTTAACTACAATGCAGTTTTGTATCCACACTCAAGGCAGTGCACAACAATTTCATAATTTTGTTGTGAAAGTGTGTTCCTCTACACGCCTCTAATGTAGTTGGAAATCCTAATCTATGATTGAGTTCCCTCAATAATAGCTACTTTGAGACTGTCGCACCATCTAGATAAGCCTCCACCCATTGAAAAAAAGATGCACATAACAACAAAGATGTATTTCAACCCATTACACACAAGCATCTCAACAAAATCCATTTGGATCTTATTGAAGGGATCACCTGATTTTCCAATGTGGCTCAACCTAAAAACTGTATTTTTCACGGCATTCATATGTTGGCACGTGACACACGATGACACACTGGATCTAAAACCATGCAAAACCTCGCATTGAACCAAGTCTGCATGAACAGTCTCATCATTGCATCCCTTGCTTTATGAGTTGCTCCAGGAATTTGCCTTGCCATTGGGTGTATTAGACAATCAGGTAGCACTGCCCTGCCATCAGTTGATGCCCATATGTCATTTTCTCCCTTCTCACAACCTGTTCTGATCCATCATGCTTCTTCCTTGTCTGTGGCTCCCATCTGCAAATGTCTAACTTTATCCCTTGTGTCTGCAACAGCTAGGATCATGCTGAGTTTGGTCTTCTCTGCGCTCTTGCCAGTTTATTCCCCATTGATAACGCATGCATGTGAAGCACATAATTGAGCAACCTCATATGCATACCTATTCCCTATGGTAACAAAGTTATCTCCCTTTCCAATGGCTGCCCACTTAACAACAGCCACCTCTCTTGGTAATTGCAATGCTATTAGCAGTTGCCTCAAATTTTCCCTGCTCCCTATTGGAGAACCTGATTACTTTAGGAACTCTCTCTGTGACCATAGCTGTGCGAAAGTCCTGAACCACACGGAAACTGTACTGGCTATAGGTATATATATGGTGACTCGGATTGGTTCAGAAACTCAACATACACTGGCCAAAGCAATGTTTCAGCCTCTTGTGATGAGTGTACTCCCTGTAAATAAGCGGCTTCCAGCACTCCAGAGATGGTACAGACAGGAAATGCTACTATCAAATTGCCTTCATTGTCTTTTAGGTTTAAGCCTTCAACAAAAAGGACTTGATCAGGATCAGACAATGGTTCATCAAATATATTGAGTCTCTACTTCGTGCAACGCTCAGTGACACCCAACAACAATGTCAGTTCTAGGCTTTGTGCAAAGCTCAGTGACATCCACACAGTCATGGTCTTCACAATCTCCCCATCAGCATTTGAAACAGGTAACAATGTAGCAGGATTTAACAAAGAATATTGTTTAGAGTCCCATTCTTGGCATTGTGTATCTTGTCAACTGTTGTTTATCAAATGCTGTGCTTTGGTTTCTGCGATCAGTTTCCAGATACACGATGGCAGAGTAAACTCACAGTCAATAATTAGCCTGGAGTGTATCACAGAAGTTTTACCAGGAGGCGATCGGCCCCGGCAATCATTGCCCAACTGAGAAGTATTGAATACTCAGAGAAGACCTGAGCACCAGATGTCGGAGAGTTGTAGGTACGCTGTGCCACTGAACATTAATTTCATCAGCTGATAAGGAGAGCTACGTATTGAATCAGGTCACCCATATATAATCAAGCAGTCATGCTGACAGTACCTATACTTTGATATCCAGGTGGAATCCTAATTCAAGGCCACACACTGACTCTACATATAGTCCAGAAGAACCCCCCACCCTTGGATGAACAAAATATCGTGATATTATCGGGGGTCGAAACATCGAAGCACACTTTCAAGTGTTTTGGATCACCCAAAATAATCAAGAATAACCAGATCAATTATAAGTCGGTTTGAATCAGATTTTCATTTTTTCTCACACTGTGTTTAAATGTTTGTCTTGAATATAGGTTCATTTGTTATGTATATATTGTGTTGCGATATGTAAATAGATTTATTTGTTTTCACTTCACGTTATGTGTCAATAAGTGTAAATACACATCATATATTTGTCTGTACATATATATGTCCTGTTCTCAATTTTTGAGAATAGAGTTTTCACCACATTTGTTATAAAATCATACACTAAGTCAGAAGTACATGAGTTTTCCTACTTCTTGGGCTTTCTTTTCATTGAATGTTAGTCTCATCCGAGGAGAGGGACAAATTGAATAAATACGTTGGACGCTTACTATAAGCTGATAGGTGGCAGAACCACTGTTCGCTTAATGTACAAATTCCCAGGTTCTGCACATATATCTGGGTCACCCCATTGCTTTATCCTGTGTTGAGGTTCTCACCATAAGGAGCTCAACAAAATGCGGTACATATACAGTAAGAGGATGACCCACCTCAGTGCTCTCACATTGCTCAATACTGACAACTGTTGCAACAACGGATTTGAGACATCCGGGCAACGCTAAAGCTAGCGGATCTAGTGTGGCTGAGAAATAGGATACTGGTCTACGGGCACCTCCATGTGTCTGGGTAAGTATGGCTAGGGCGCAACCCTCTCTCCTGTGACAGAACAAAAAAAACGCTTTATTATAATCAGGCATTCCTAAACCTGGAGCGCGACATAGACATTCTCTCACCTTCGGGAAAGTAAGCAAACAATCATTATCCCATGGTACCAGATCTCACAAACCCTTGTTGGTCAGCATCTGTAAAGGCCTTGCCATCAAAGAGAAATTTGGAATCTATTGTTGGCAGTAGCCAACCATTACCAAGAACATCCTGACCTCTTTATGGGTTCTGGGTGGATTATTTGTCATGGTGACACATTCCTTTTGTCTTTTTCAATTTGATGACCCAAATACTGTTCTTCATTCATACTGTACTGAAGCTTACTTGGAGACACCTTATGCCCATTGTGGACAAGACAGTTCAGCAACGCCATGGTATTATCCCTGCAAGCCTTGCACGTTTCAGATGCAATGAGAAGGTCGTCGGTCTACTGACCAGTACTGAAATTTCGAGGCAAGGTCAGACCGTCAAGATTCTTTTTCAGGATCTGGTTAAAGATTGATGGACTTTCAGTATACCCTTTGAAGGACAAGTAAGATCTTATCTAAGGTTTTGTTTTACCAGCAGATTAAGTGCTGTTTTATCATAAGGCTGATTTCCTGCTTCAATCTTGTCACAGATTTGGATACAAATTGTCCCATGTCCTTAGGGTCGGGTGTGTCTAACCCACTGTGCTGCTTAAATGCGGATAATAGCCTTCCATAATAAGCATGTACCAACTTTTTAGGTTCCTAGGTCGTGTTATCTATCTTAACCCAATCAATGTCTTGAGGGGCTATTTTCCCTGAACCATGTGATCACCTAACTGTTGTTCTTCATAACCACTGGCAAAGGACCATGGGTTACTGGATCCCTCTCTGGCTCAGCAGCAGGCCTATTAATATCTAGTTTACAAGAAGGCCACAGATCAAGGTATTTTAGTCAATCCACAATATCTTTGAGATCTTAACAAAGTGACCAACTTGCTTATACCATTCAGCAGGTTTCTCCCTCAACCTGGGAAAGTAATTTGTAAATGTAGGAAGGTCACCCCTACTCCAGGGAACATGTACATACCCTCCGCTAGGCACTTCCCATAATGGAACTTCCTGTGTTTCCCTCCTGGAGGTGGTGTTTCTCCTGCCACCTTTCTCACGCTCTTCTTCTTTGACCATCTCTCCCCCACCTATCCAGCATACTCCAAGCCCTTATTCCAATGAACAACTCCTGGATGTGCATCTTCAACTCCATCACACTCTTTTCATCCAGCTCCTAGTCACTGTAAGTGAGCCTGCGATTCCCCTGCAAGGTTTTTATTGGAGACAAGTCCACTCCATACCTCTGAGCTTTTTCTGACAGCTTCTCATGTGCTTGTATTGCCCTTCGAGTGACATCCTTTGCTACAAACAACAGGTCATCTGGCTCATAGTTCACTATCCTGTCCAAAGCTAAATTCCCACTGACGATCTTGTCTACCTCAGCCTTCCGCCTAACAACATTCAATAGTTTCACCTTTACTGCAGCCTTGATGGTTCCCTGACTCAAGGTACGACTCTGACTCTCCTTGCTGTTGTTATGGTATCTCAACGCAGGATTCCAAATCTGCAACATCTAAGACATGTAGATTCCCAGAAGCTCCCTGATTTGTGCTTGCTTCTAAAGCCGCACCACTTGTTCCTCTTACTGGAGTTTCCCACATCTGCAGATTTTAACTAGTGCTAGTCATGGGTATGGACCATGTAATACTAGAACTAATGTGTGTCCCAAAAGGCTCAGCAGTAGCCGATAAAGGGGTACTAGATTCCATAGGCACCGAAGGTCGACAATTCCAACTCATGCCCCTTGTTCTTCCCAATCTAGTCCCTTCAGCCAGTATGGGCTATCTCTGACCTAGATTTCCCACTGTGCTCGGGACATACACAGGAATAACAGGACCAATAGTAACCAGCACTGTAACAGCTCCCGGTAACCGTAACCAGCATTACCTCTGTTCTGTTCTATACCTCTCAAAGTGGACAATCCTGTCACCCCTACTACTGCAGATATCTTTCCTACAACTTCTGTTACATGACCCACTTGAGCTACTGCACTTCCCATGTTTTCTGTACCTCTGGAGTCTCGGCCCCATCCCCTGATTGTGGACTATAAATGGAGGACGCTCAGATAACAACCCAATTGTCTTCATTGTCCCTACTGTCGATTCTATCAGTCCCTTTACCCCTGTGCTATGGACCTCCCCTCCCACCAGCATAGGGGTATAACCTTTCTCCTTCTATGGTATCCACTGTCCTTCGCCTAAGATGTGCACCCCACTGTGCGTACTGATATGTCCTGACAGTTTTACTCATTCTCCCTTGGTATTTATCCCTCTGTTTGGGAAGGGCAGCACGCATCCATGCATCTAATGCTTCAAACTGTGTTGGTCTAGGCCACAGCACAAATATTTGCAAACATTTCTCCAGAGTCCAGAAGAATGGTCTATGAAGTGACTGAGGGCTGCACTGATGCCAGCATGGAGTAGGTAGGGGTGAGGAATGTGAATAAGTTGTGTGTAGGTGAAGCAAAGCATGTACATTTAGTGGCTGAATTGCACAATGTTAAATCAGAAAACATGGGATCAATCTCAGCTTCCCCACTTGACCAACTTGTGTGATCCTGGGCAATTATGTTTTTCACTTTGCCTCCTTTTTCCTCATTATCACATATAAGCGAACCTCAAAATACATGAATTCAGGACGTGCGCAGTACAAAACCTTCTCTTGAGTTGATTTTACATTATAATGTTGCCAAGGTATAATAGCATACAAGGCTACCCAGAGGGTGAACATGACAACTGACTTGCCCTTTAGTTCACTATTGGCATTGTTGTCTGGATGAGTGGAAGCAAGAATGTATCCGAAAACCTGTTTCAAAACTATCATTTTTGAATTTTTTTTTGTCTGAGCTGCAATTTGATCAGATTTACGAAGGCGAAACGCTTTCACATGTTTATGAGATAAACTTTTTAATATTTTGAAAAGACTTTGCCTCATTTTTAAATGTTTGGTCTAAGATATCTTTAAAAATGAAAGCGTTTCCAAATTTAAGCAGTTCCCAATACCTTAATTACTCTCCTTTAAAGAACTGCAGGTAACATAAATATTCATTCTGAATGTTAGTGCTCAGTAAAGTAAACACCAGCCCTCCACTGCTTTTGTCCAGGGGGTCGCATATAAAGGTCAGAGGGCCGCAAGGGGCTCCCGAGCCATACTTTGAGTATCAAAGGTCTATGCAAAGGTCATAACGCAAACATCACTCCTCTTAACTGATGCAATACATCCAGCTGAAATGAACTACAGCGAGAAAGGCCAATTCACCCTCCTTTTCGGTGATCTTATGCCAATTTTGAAGCCAAATTTTAGTGTGAAACACAACTTTTGTCACCATGTAATGTGCTGGAGTATCCTCGGGTGGTGCTTCTTCGTCCACTCAAGTAACAACCTCTAAATCAACCCTGAACAGATCTCGTAACACCCTAAAACATTGCATGATTTACAATTGCAATTTGTTATTCCATAGTTTACCACAGAACAATCTCTTTTAAATTCACATTTCCGGTGACTACCAATCAATCACAAAAAGAACAGATGATTAATGGAATGCTGAATCAATCGAACATTCACCCCCAATCACAGATGTAGGTTAAACCCATTGCTTTTTTGTATACTAGGCCATTCAAGTTTGGACCAAGCCATATGCAAATAAGTTTGACCTTGTTCCTCATGGGAACTGTTTAGTCTGAACTGCCAAGCCAGGTCCTCCCTGGGCCAGAAACAAACATCTTAGGACTGGTTTCGGGGTTCACCCCTCATCAGCCCAGATAGAGTGAATCTGGTGCTCTAGATGATGAATGGAATCCTGAATCAATTGAACATTCACCGCCAGTCACATATCTGGGATAAATCCATCATTTTTATGCACGCTCCATCCCGCCATTCCAATTTAGATCTGACCATATGCAAATCAGTCTTGACCCTGTTCCTCATGGGAACAGTCCAATCTGAACTGCCAGGCCAGATCCTCCCGGGCCAGAAACAAGTATCCTAGAACCGGTTTGAGAGTTTTAACCCTCATCAGCCATGATAGATTAAATCTGGTGGCATAGCGAGCACAGGAACCTCGTCTGGGCATACATTTCCCACTTAAGGCGACAAATGCAAAAAGAACAGATCTCTTGACTGGGGGTGAATGTTTAATTTGCTTTATGTGTCTTTTGCTTTCTTGTCCTAAGTGTGCCGGTTATGCCCAGACGTGGGTCCCAGTCTCACTGTATGACTGGATTCAAGCTAGCTAGGCTGATGAGAGGTAGTGCTCCAAAACTAGTTCTAGGATGCTTGTTTCCGGTTCAAGGAGGACTTAGCTTGGCAGTTCGGGCTGGACTGTTCAAATGAGGAACATGGGTTGAGACAGATTTGCATTTGGCTGGGTCCAAACTGGGGTGGCATAGTGAGCAAAAGAACCATGGATTTATCCCAGATCTCTTGACTAGGGGTGAATTTTTGATTTGCTCTGCATTTCATCCATCATCTGTGTGTCTTTTTCTTTTTCACCCAAAGTGCGCCGGGGATACCCAGATGTGGGTTCTGGGCTCACTGTGTCACTGGATTCAAGCTAGCCTGGCTGATGATGGGCCACCGCTCCCAGTATGCTTGTTTCCGGTCCAAGGCCGACCTGGCTTGGAGGTTCGGGCTGCACTGTTTCCATGAAGATCATGGCGCGAGACTGGTTTGCATATGGCTGGGTCCAAACTGGGGTGGCATGGTAAGCAAAAGAACAATGGCTTTAACATATATCTCTTGACTGGGGGTGAATGTTTGATTTGCACTGAATTCCGTCCATCATCTGTGTGTCTTTTACTAACCAATCCGACTAACCGACCTATCATTGCCCAACACTCTCATTTCTCAAAGCGGCTCACCCTTCTTCACAATTTCTCTGTACGCATTCACTTACACAGTCTTCTTAAAATCCATAATTGTCTGCCATGCAAAAGATCAATAGAATTCATTCATTCAAGAACATTCACACACAGTAACCCTCGATCTAGTCACCCCAGTCAGTATGCTTCACCTCTGTACACAAGGTCCACTAAATGATTCCCACATGTCCCATTCACAAAAAGTTCCCTATCTGAGGTGGAACTGCTGATTACTTCGCACATCAACTCCTCAATTCTGGAGTCAAACAATCACAATCTCAGTGTCTTCAATACCATTTAATGTATCCCGGGATCTTAGGCCACTTTGGAACCTATAACTCAAATCACAATCCTTGGACCACATCTGGCCATAACCATATTTGCTTAACTCTCACACCTACTCTACAAGACATCACACAATCAAATCATTCCTGCAACATAAAACACAACATACACCCTATTAACACTCACTCTCCCATCTGCTGCTGACCTCGCCGCACCGTCAAACTCTGTCGGTCTCTGCCAAATTCAGTCGCCTTCAGTTCACGGTCTTTGGGCTCTGTTTTGGGGCTATGGGGCTCTAGGATCCACTGACTCTAGACTAATTTTGAATTCTTCCCTTACTTCATGTGTGAAGTATCCTCTGCTACCAACTGAAAGGGCCGGGTCCATACGTCCCAGAGCTGTTCTAAAGTCACACTCCAATGGTTCTTATTCGCAGCATGAAAGTGTAAAGGGGAGAAAAGTGGTTAAGCGATCAGTCAATTAATCAATAATTATGTGGGATATATAGGGCCATATGTATCAAATTTGGAAATTGCGATGACCTAATTGCGATTTTCTGAGATTCGCAATTAGGTAATCGTTATTTCCAATGTTTGAAACTCACTGAGTTTCATATACTGATTCCTAGTGGGTCGTAAATCGACCTACCTTGTTAATATTAATGAGGTTGAATGCAATTTGTGACCCCTTAGACATCTCTAAAATCATGTGGATGGTTGCCTGCTGGGGTCAGCAGACCACCATTTCCGTGATAAAGACATCTTTTTTTTTAATGCAGCTTATTTTCCTTAATGGAAAATGGGTTGTGTTTGAAAAAATAAAGAAATGTTTTATTTTTATTTTTTAAGCACAGGCATTAAAAAGGTTTTTACAGCCATTCCCAAAGGGGGCCCATAGGGACCCCTTCCCATCTGCGAATAAGTAACTTGCGAATGTTTTGCAACCCCCTCCACGGTCACAAAACATTCATACATACTGTTAAGATTCGTTATTTGGAAAGGACGCCCTAAACACGCCCCTTCCAAATAATGAATCGCAAACCCAAATTTGTGATTACCGAATCACAAAAGAAGATTTGATAAACAACAAAAGTATTTTTTTGCATTTGCAAATGAGCTGATTCTGCGAACCAGCCCGTTTGTGAACACGAAATTGGTTGATACATTTGGCCCATAACTACAGACCACTACTTAAGGTTAGTTGATTTATTACAAAGCCAAAAATAACTGAACATAAAGACACCTCGGGGTGGCTGCGGAGCCGAAGAGAATGGAGGCATGAGCTTAGAGCTCTGAGCCTGATCCCCGCATTTCTCCTGTAAAACGATGCAGTGACGCCCGCGGGAACCTCCACTTGCGAACCGGAGGCAGTGTGAACCTGAGGTGCGGTCGGTGGAGCGGTGTGCTAGCCCGCCAACGGTGAAAGAGGCAATCGCAAGTCGGAACGTGGAGGTGCGCAAAATGGCGGACGTCTCGGATGCCGGGAGAGATTGAGAAGCGCATCTGACTGGGAGGCGCCTCTTCGGAAGCCAAACGGGCGGGGAGAAGCGACCGATTCGCAGCGCTAGTGATCTGACGATGCTGTGGTGAGCCCTGGGACCCCTGGGGGACCAGCCGACCTTCGGCTTGGACCAGGCTGGGACCCCGGAGCCAAGATGGCGGCAAGAGGCACGGAGGACCCCGGAGGTGCAGATGCAGTAGCCGCCCAACTGATCCCTAGCCCGCTGAGAGTGCGACTGGAGCGCCGCCTGTCCCCGTGCGGCTGAGAGGTGATAGCCGCGGCGGGAGACGCCCAAGAGGCGCCGCAGCGCCCAGCCTGCTCTGTGACCGGGAGAAGACAGCACGCCGAACCCAGCCACTGAGAGCATCCGGCGGCTTCCACTGCAGAGCGTGAGGGTGGGGGTACTGCCCGGGACGCAGGGAACGGAGGAATCAAAGAAAGGAGGGGTGCTGCTTGCTCCATCGAGCGGCTTTGCCTTGGGCCGGCAGGGGGTCCTGAGAGACATCTGGAGAACTGCGGCCGCCCCGCTGTGCACCCGGACCATACAGAAAGGAGCAGTAAGAACTGGATGGTGGATGCTCTCGAGGGGGCCCTGCACTGCAACTTAGTTGGAGGGGCTTGCTGCTTGGGTCTCCAGCGGCGACTGGCAGACCCTCGTCCATACTTGGGGACACTGCAGGAATCTAGGGCCCCAGGCAGAAATATTTTGAGAGCACAGGGCGGACGCTGAGCAAGGGCGGGGGTCCGTGCAGCCAGCCTGGGCTGGGGACGACAGCGGAGTGACCATTGATCCATTGGATGGCCCTGGGGCGGAGCAGACTGAGCTGCTGAGAAGACCCCGCCAAGGAGCGAGATCTATACACAGATAGGGCAAGGCCTATGCCCTGGAATCCTTTCCCTAACACTGACGAACGGGGTCACAGACCTGTGGGTGTGCGTGAGTGGACTACTCAATCCCGGAGGAGCTGCAGCCAAATCGGCCACAAGAACGAGGAAGACGCGGATTGAGGGTAGAGGGGAGCCCCGTCTGGGGACGAAACTGAACACGACCCCCCTGGTGGGGGACTGGCTGCCGAGCTGGTACACTGGGGTGGACGTGACACACGATATTGTGCCCCGAAGAACGCCACTACAGATCACGGATACCGGTGCGAGACCCGAACTTCCACCATGGTGAAAAATAAAGGTAAAACCGAGGGAGCTGCGACCCCGGAGTCGTCGGAGGGTGGCCCTGCGGGACCCTCGGACCTGCAGCAGCTTCAGGACTGCATCCTGGAGGCTATTGCGGCAACTAGAGATGCTTTGCAACACGATATTGCGCAGGTGGTATCGGGATTGGGACTCCTGAGGGCGGACCACGACAAACTCAAAGATAGGGTCAAAGAGGTGGAAGACACTATGGAGGTTTTAGCCCCAGCCCATAAAAACATGGAAGACAGGCTCACGGACGCCCTGGGCAGGATACAAACGTTGGAAAGGAGGGCCGAGGATGCCGAAAATAGAAGCAGGCGCAGTAACGTTCGGATAGTAGGTCTGCCGGAAAAAACAGAGGGGGAAGATATGTTTGGGTATCTGGACAATTGGCTGAAGACAACGGTGGCGCCGGAAGGCCTATCGCCATTCTTTACCCTGGATCGAGCTCATCATGTCCCGGCTAGGCCCCCCAAGCCTGGTCTACCCCCGAGACCAGTTGTGGCCAAACTGCTGCACTACAAGGACAGGGACCTTTTGCTTCAAAGGGCCCGCGATGCAGGGCTGTTCCAGGTAGCGAACAGTAAAGTGACCCTATTCCCAGACTACACTTTCGAGACGCAGAAACTGCGAGCCTCCTTTTTATCCATCAAACGCGAACTGCGAACCGAGGGCATTCGATACTCCCTGCTCTTCCCAGCGAAACTAAGAGTTCTCCTAGATGACAAGACACACTTCTTCCCCACATCGGCGGACGCCTGGGATTGGTGAGAAACGTATAAAGCGGGCACGGATGGTGCCTGAGTCCAAGAGGAGAGAGAGAGAGCAAGGACGCAGCCGCGGAAATCACAGAGGCTGCGCTGGCGACGACCGGGATCGAAGAAACCATCGGTGTCCCAGACAGAGGCGGAGCGGCAGGCTGCACTACAGGCAGTAGAATTGTTGTCGAGATCGGGCGCCTCCCCATCACAGCGGGGTTCAAACTTGGAGACTAAAGACACGGGGTCGGAGTCAGAGAACTCAGAGACACGCAGCACCAAGGGCCCGCTGGTGACACCACAAACGTCAGAGGAGATCCTGAACATTTGATAAGCACCAAGCGATAGGGGGACATTCCTGCAGTGGAAAGGATTCACGAACTGTAAGGTACTGCAGTGGGGGGTCAACTTCCGGGATGTCAGTCCGCTGCTAACAAATGGGGGCGGGGAGGGCGGCTGCCTCTACATTTGGACTTAGGCCACACCCCGATTGCCCTTAAGGCACTCACGGTTACGACCGTGAATTAGTCAGGAAGTTGAGGGAATTGACTTAGTTTGGATGGGTACTGATGGTTTGTTATTGGGGCCTATTCTGGGGGGGAGCAGAGGGTACTGTTGGGGTTGTTATCTATTTTTGGCAACGATTAGCTCTGAAACACGAGGGAATTACAATGCCAGACAGTTTGAAGCTTAGTTGGGGAGACACCACCACTCGTGACACCACCGACCTGCGAAAGAGACTATACTACGAACTATGGGACAATGACTAGTGCAAATGCGGTGCGATGAATAACCTGGAATGTGCAGGGGCTACACTCAATGGCACGCAGGCACAAAGTACATGCCTATCTGGTCCGCGGGGGGGTACATATTGCGCTGCTACAGGAGACACATCTCACTAAATCAGAGGGGGAAGAGGTGGAGGGGCTAGAGGTATAACACCACTTACTCAGCGTTTGCTAGGGGGGCTTTGATATGGATAAGGGCAGGTACACCGTTCCAGGCGACCCAGCACACAATAGACCCTGTAGGACGATATGTGGCAGTGGAGGGCAAATTGCGGGGCAGGGACACAATGCTGTGTAGCATATACGCACCAAACACGGACCAGTTGACCTTTTTCACTGGACAATCGGGGTCACTAGCACACTTCCTAGCGGGCCCAGTCCTAATTGGGGGCGATTTTAATTCAGTAGTGGACACGACACTAGATAGGTCCCACCCAACACTGGGAGATTCCCCTGTACACCGCCTTATGAAAGGGAGACTGGCAGGAGCGATGGGGTCTGACAGTAGAGAGGTGTGGCTCACTGGTTAGAGGCGGCAGACCCGAGTGCAGAGAACGGCCCGGGACCAGGGTTCGATTCCCGACGCGGCAGGGTCTTGGACCAGGATCAGCGGACTGATATTTCTCGCATCGGTGCCCACTCCGACCAGGGAGCACACTCGGCAACTCTGGGCATCAGCTTGCCTCATCTCTACAACGGCCCCCACAGACGCCAGGGATGCCTGGTTTCACCCTGGAGATACCCAAAAAGGGACCATCTCACAGGGAAAACCAGGACGGGTTCCCCAGCGGTCTACAGCGCCGGGACACTCGGGTAGAGTAACTGTGCGCTATACAAGTATCCCACATTTACATTTACATTTACATTTACAGATGCATGGCGCACACATCACCCAGCCGAGCGCGACTACTCGTTTTTTTCGATCCTCCATGACCTCCATGTCCGAATTGATGCATTTTTGTGCTCTCGGGTGGTAATGCAGACGGTGGCACGGACCGAATATCTGACCAGGACAATCTCGGACCACAACCCGCTGCTGATTGGTCTGGACTGGGTCTCGGAGATATCGCGGGTGCCGACATGGAGGTTGCGCCCCGAGACATTAGAAGATCCGCTTTTTCAAACAGAGATAGAGGAGGGTATAACTCAGTACTTCGCGGAGAACGAGGGATCCACAGCTACTAGAGCGATGGAGTGGAACGCTTTTAAAGTGGTAGTCAGAGGGCAGTGCATAGGGAAGCATGTGGGCGTGCGGAAGGTGCTGTTAGAGGATCTACGGAAGGCAGACTCTAAGCTGAGGGATGCTGAGAAAGCGAGACCGGGGCACCCAGAGTTACAGGAGGAGGTCAACTCAGCCAAGGAAGCATTAGCGGTAGAAGTAGAACGCCTCCGTAGTTTCGATCACAAAGCTTATATGCTTCGGGCCCACGTTAAGGGGGACAAAGCCGGAGCATTACTGGCGTGGCTAGCCAACCCTGCTAGGCGTAGCTCCCCGATATTGGCGATCGAGGGAGAGGAGGGCAATTGCAATACTCCCAGATGGAGATATTGGCCAGGTTTCAGAGCTACTACGCGAACCTATATAGGAGCGCGCTGGTGGGACAAGGGGACGACATTCAAGCCTTTCTCGTGGCCCTTCAACTGCCACACTTAGAGAAGGAACAAGCGGACGAATTAGGAAGGGACATAGAGCTAGGGGAGATTAGAGGGGCGGTTAAACGGATGGCCCACAATAAAACGCCGGGCCTGGACGGGCTACCCATTGAATTCTACAGCAGGTATGTAGGCTTGTTAGCGCCTAGGCTACAAATGATCTATAATGAGGCCAGAAAAGCCGGCCATTTACCCCAGTCTATGCGTGAAGCCTTAGTGATCCCACTGCTAAAACCAGGGAGGGAGAGCGAGCGCCCGGCCTCCTACAGGCCGTTATCCATGCTAACCACGGATTATAAAATATTAAGCGCCATATTAGCAGAGCGACTCCTCCAGTACATGCCCGACCTAGTCCACACAGACCAGTCGGGTTTTATTCCTACTCGAAATACGACAATCAATATAAGGAGACTTACGCGCTTGGTGGAAAGTCCACACACGATAGCCCAGACGCCCCTGGTTCTATCAATAGATACCGAGAAGGAGTTTGATAGCCTGGAGTGGGAATATTTACACAAGGCCATGGAACACTTTGGACTGGGGGAAGGTTATATTAAGTGGACACAAGTACTGTATACGGCGGCGGTGGCTAGAGTGAGGATAGGACCCCTTGTTTCACACCAATATCTGGTGGAACAGGGCACCCGCCAGGGTTGCTCCTTGTCCCCCCTCCTGTTCGCCCTGGCGATCGAACCCCTCGCGGCTGAGGCCCTCACGGGTAAGCATTTTTGGGGCATAGATAGCAGAGGGGGTCAACAATTCATCTCTTTATATGCGGATGACCTGTTGTTATTCCTGGAAAATGGATCGACGGCACTGAAGGGCGCGGAACGCCTACTCGAGCGATTTGGAGAATTATCAGGGCTGAAAGTCAACTGGTCCAAAACCTGCCTGTTCCCTCTGCGACAAGACACAGCGCGACCCGACCACCGTCCTGAGCTTCGATGGGAGCCCATTTGCATGAAGTATTTGGGTGCGTATATATACCACACGGCCGCGGACCTACTGGAGGGTAATATAGGCAGATGCATACGAGCGCTGAGGGGCTGCATGGCCTTTTGGTCAGCGCTCCCGCTGACAGTCACTGGGCGCATTCCATTATTGAAAATGATCGCCCTGCCGCTCCTCCTATATTATTTTCGCACCCTTCCTGTCTGGATACCGAGATCCTTATTCTCCCAACTGAAATCCCAGATGGCCTCCTACATATGGGGGATGGGCACCTGTAGGGTTGCATTGGTGACACTCACCCGCCCGAAGGATGAGGGAGGATTGGCGGCCCCCGATTTTGAACTTTACTATTTGGCTGCTCAACTGCAGATCTTTACGCAGGAAGTGGCGAGGGTATATCATGGTCCAGAGAGCGAAAGAGATAAGGGCACCCCGCGCCATGTTTTGGCCTATATAGCTTTACAGCAGAGGATTGCTCTTAGGGATCTGACCCCCGAGGAACAGACGTTCGGACTTTGCTGGAACCGGTCTCGGTGCCGAGTGGGAGAGCAACGACCATATGCCCCAGAGATACCCTTGGGAATGCTGACAGCACTCCCTCACGGCGGAGACTGGTCCCAGTTGCAGAGTTGGGAAGAGGCAGGTATCCAAGTGGTGGGTGACCTCTACGAAGATGGGGTACTTGTACCTTTTTTGGAACTGCAAGAAAAATATGACCTGCCTAGAGGGGGGTACCTGTTGCACGCCGCGGTGACTAGAGCCATCCAAACACATTGGAAAGAGGGACTTGTGGAACCACAGACGACCATGGCCTGCCAGTACACCATGATGGCGGCGGGAACCTATAAAGCAGTAACTTGCTTATATTCTAGAATGCTGAGGGAAAATCTACCACAGCTGTCGGCGCTAAAGACCAAATGGGAAGCAGACCTTGGCAGGGAGATCCCCGAGATGACTTGGGCCTGCTTAGTGAGGCGAGCTAGAAACAGCACGAGAAATGCGCGCTTTCAGCAGATCCATTTTTACGTGCTGCATAGGGCTTATTTGACCTCAGGAAAAATCAAGAAATATTTTCGGACAGTCACCGCGGCGTGCCCGAGATGCGCTTTGGAGGGAGCGGAGCTGGACCATATGTTATGGTCCTGCCCTGGCCTCCGAGACTACTGGCAGGCGATAGGTGATACTTTAAAGGAGGTGACGGATAGGACGTTCCAATATGATATGGCAGTTTGCTTATTACACTGGTTCCCACATACATCTAAAAACAAAACCACAAGTAAATTTATAGACATGGGCCTGATTGTAGCCAAAAGGGAAATCACACTTCACTGGAAGGCGAGAGTAGGTCCCACACACAGGAGATGGACCAGTGAGCTCTTGAAGTAGGCCGCTTGTGACAGTACACACCGATACCAGATGGCTCACCGGAACCCGAGCGGTAGGGCACTGGACACAGCGGCGGCTTGGGAAACTTTGGTCCAAGCCCTGGGAGATAGCACACTACAGGAGGATGAGGAAGCACTGGGCGAAGATGGGAGTGGCCCCCTGGGCACACAGGGGACATCGCAAAACTAGGTAGACACTAGACATGGACTCCTGAATGAACCCATGGAAGAGGTAGTGGTACTCCTGAGTAGGTGGTGGACCTTATGATGGGGGGGGGGGTAGTTAGGAACAGTTTGAAATTATTGGGAGAATTCATAGGGAGGAAAGGAAGAAAAGCAGACGAGTACATATCTAAGAGTGAGGACTACACCTGCTACATCTTGCCAAGCCCCGAGAATTTTTATGTTTATCGCCGCCCGACCTCCCGGTTGTGGGCCTTCAGGCTGTGTGCAGAAACTAATGCAAACGGTTGAAGGGGAGAGTTACGAGGTGTCACGGTGTTGTAATGTTGTGCTGCATGTCTGCAATAAAAATTACTTTAAAAAAATAAATAAATAAAGACACCTCAGTACAATGGTATAGAAATAGACCGGAATTAGCATGTAGCCAATTCTGTGCATCCAGTTTAGATAATGCAAAAGAAGCAATACAATTAGTTCAAGAAGTAGGACTCAAAAGGTCAGAAAACATGAGTCAAAGTTTCTCTGCATTGAGGTTTGCTGAGTGAAAAGCATTAAATCTATCCTTACACTAACCTGACATTGCTATTTAACCCCCTAGCTGTAGTGGCTATTCCGCCGCAGCGCTAAGGGGGAGGTGGGGCCGCGTGGCGCTCCCGTACTAATGACGGAACTGCTCCGTCACTGCCTTTGATGGGCTGTGCTTGTGACGAAACAGTTCCGTCACGGCCCCACCCGCTCTTTAGAACATCAGCGCAGGCGCGGAATTCGTGTCACGCACGTGCGGCGAGTGGGTCGTGACGGAACCGTTCCGTCACCAGCACAGCCCACCCGAGGCTCGTGATGGAACGGTTCCGTCACAAGCACAAAAAAGGTTAAGCAATATCAGGAAGATGGTTAAAGTGTCAAAGCATGTGGAGTATTTTTGGGGAGAGGATGTATTCTAACGGCTAGGGCGGTCGACCTCAAAGCTGGTGTACCGGTTTGGAGTCTCGGCAACGACGCTCAACATCATGTGATTCTGGGCAAATTACATATTCTCCCCATGCCTACCAAAAAAAAAAAGTGAACGTGTCCTTCTGTAATAAAACTGTTCATGTAAAGCTCTCTGATACCCGATGTCTCGGGTCTAGTTTGCGCTATATAAAACTCTATAAAAAAAAAAAGTCTCTCCATGATCAACGGGTAATGTAGCATAAAGCTACAGTGACAGAGCTTGTTCTAAGGTGCTTTCTCTGCGAAGGCAAAATAAATTTGGCTACTTTCCCCACTCCCAACAACACATTGTTCATAGGTAACGTTTCCAAAATCCATTGCAAGTCACAAAATCTGTTCCGGGTGCGATCCTAAAGGTGTTTTTCCATGGGACAACGGTGTTCTTCCCTTAATACATTTTATCCATGGTTCCCAGGCCGTCTCCAATGTGAAGCACAAGGATCTTTCATTATCAACTCAAGCCAAACAATTGTAACTTCTTCTCTCCTTGCCTGACTAGGAAAACAAATACATTATTCTAACTAACAAGAGCGCTTCTTTCACCTGCAACACAAAACGTGAGAAAGAACAATTTCACAGCACACATGAAATTCAAACTGCTAATTCTAAACCAAGTGTTTCCAGGGAACTATATTTCAGGTCTACAAAATTCAGCTGACATAAGAAAACACTGTGTGAGCTTTATAAATTTGCATGCAATATAAGGCACTTTCAATTAACGTATTTACTTACATGTAAAACAACACATTTAGGGCCAGATGTAGGTAAGTAACATTTACCGAATCTTAATTACCGAAAATTACCGAATTTTACCGATTCGGTAATTAAGATTCGGTAAATGTGAGGGGTTGGTATGTAGGGAATCCAGATGTTCCCTTTTACCGAATCGGTAAAAATCGGTATTTACCGATTCGGTAAATACCGAATCGGTAAAGCCTATTGATTCCTATGGGCTTCAAAGCCCATAGGAATCAATAGGCTTTACCGATTCGGTATTTACCGAATCGGTAAATACCGAATTTCACAAGGGTGCAGGGGGTGTCACTTTGACACCCCCTGGCACCCCCTAAACAGGCGTGGGTGCCATGTGGCCGGCATACCTGCCCTAAGGGCAGGTCTGCCTGTCACATGGCATAGGTGTGCATGCACACATGTGCATGCACACCGGAATCGGTATTTTACCATGGATTTGTTTTCCATGGTAAAATACCGATTCTGTAAGCCATGTGCAGGAGGTACATTGCCTACCTACATTGCATTTTCGGTAATTTTACCGAATCTGTAAATATTACCGAATCGGTAATTATTTTACCGATTCGGTACATATTACCGATTCGGTAAATTTACCGATTCGGTAATGATACCGATTCGGTAAAATTACCGAAAATGTGCCCCTACATCTCAATAGCCCTTTACCGATCGGAAACGGCCGAAAATCGGTATTTTCGGCCGATTCCGATCGGTAAAGGGCTACCTACATCTGGCCCTTAACCTCTTATCTGCTGGGCCTTTCCCCCCCAGTGCTGAGCTCTTTTTTTTGGCTATTTGTTGTAGTTTGCGATTAGGCCTCTGTAACTTTTTGACCACATAAGGTATCTACGCCAGCTTTGCATCCTTTTGTTCTAACATCATGGGGATTCTAAAGGTTCCCAGGTTTGTGGATCCCCTGGAGGGGTCCCAGAAATTAACCAAAATACAGCATACAGCTAAATGTTGTTTTTTTGGGGAAAAATGGGAAAACGTGCTGCAAATGAAAGTGTCTGGGTTATTCCCTGCAAATGGTATCACAAATGGGCTTTTGGGGCTCAAATTATCATCTTCCAGCTTTTAGGGAATGACAGACTTTTGTCAGAAAACCAAAAAATGGTACACAGCTTTGGCATTTTTCTGGGACATAGCCTATTTTTGCTATTTTTGTGCTGTCAACCTCCTTCCAGGTAATGGTAGAATGGGTATGAAAGCAATAATGAATCATGGAAAGCTATAAAATTTTGAAAAGTAGGGAAAATGCTGAATCAACCAAGGGGTCATTTGTGTAAATCCAACATTTAAATAGAGGAAACATTGAAAATTAGTTGAAAAAACAGCCTTTTGTGTCAACGTTTTCACCTGTAACTTCTTCTAATTATGACAGCTCTTTGAAAGCAATATACCAATACATCCACTGGACCTTCCTGGTTGTGGGGATATATAGGACTTGTATGTTCACCAAGAACCCAACAAACCCAGAGCCAAAAACTGAGCAGTGTCTTGCAATGGTTTTTCATTATGTACTGGGTATATAGCAATTATTCTGGGACAATGTATACATGAACAATTCGGTATGAAAGACTCCCATGTATTTCTGAAATGGGAACAAAATATAGAGTTGAGAAACAGTAGATATTTGCACATTTCGGAAATTGGAAATGCTTATACTAGCATGAGAATTATCGGTCCTTTTTCAAAACGACTTATTTTTTAAACATTATCTTTGTTTTTGAAGGCAGAAGTGCATTGAAATGCAATTGGTAATAACAGTTGCTATACAAATCTGAATTCCCCTAAGTCTCCCGATAAAAATGGTACCTCACTTGTGTGGGTAGGTGTGTGTGTCCCTGACAGGAAATGCTCAAAACGCAACGTGAACACACCACATTTGCACAATGAAAAGTTACCCTTTTTTTTGCAAAGTGCCTAGCTGTAGTTTTGAACCCTAGCTCTGCCGACACCCAGGGAAACCTAGCAAACCTATAAATATTTTAAAACTAGACACATTTTTTTTGCATTTTTAGGGATTATAGTGCCCCCCAAGGAAAGCCAACATGTTACAAAAAGAATTATGCCCCCACTGCCATCGCCGCCATTGTCTTGGGGGGGGTCTTGTTTCAAAATTTTAAAAATATGCCCCCGGGGGGGGGGGGGGAGGGGGTACCCATTACCATGAGGGCCGACCCCCCAAAAGACATCCCTGGTGTCTAGTGGGGATTCCTGGCTGTGGATTGCAGCGTAAACCCTTTCAGGAAGGCCTCAATAGGTGGCCTCCCTGAAAGCTGGGGAGGCCGTTTTCGCCGGGGTTCCTCCATCGGAGTCGAGACGGCCTTACCTGATGCTGTCCTTGGCTCCGCTGGGGAAAATCAGTGACGTCAGAGCGCCTTGCCGCGCGCTGACGTCACTGATGGACAGGAGGGGGGGAGATGTAGAAAGCTTTCCGCGTCACCCCACCGGATGTTTAAAGGGGGCCCTCCCCGATGACGGCCAATGGACCTGCGCCGCACCAGGGAGGTAGTGCTTGCTTCGGCTATTGGCCAACACAAGCACCAAAGGGGTTAATAATCACATTTAGTACATAAATAATTGTCAGTTGCACAACATGAGTTTTTCATGTTAATTTCTTCCGCTAGTTACATTCACTGTCTACGTTTAATATCCATGTTACTTTTCAAGTGCTGAAAATACATCAAATTCCATTTTAGTACGTTTTACAAGTCTATCTTAATACAACAACAGATTAAATTGCGGGTGCCAGCTACAAGTCATGAGTTCTGTCAATAAATTATGGAAAATAAACAAAAAAAATTGCCCCAAATTGCCAATGTTTGAAATAGTGTTTGCATTTTGATTTTTATGAAGTGTATTGGTAATTAATTTATCAGTTTTAGAAAGGTTGGCTCAACTTGTCAGGCAATGGAACTTGGGGGGCCCATCCTCTACACTCAGCCGCTGGCACTTAAGACTCTGATCTCTTACTAATGATTAGTTGAAGGAGAACAGGGAACCCACTGAGAGGTGATGTCATCAATAGAAAGGAGGCACTTTGCCATGCCCTTCACATCATCATTGTAGCTCTTAGAGCAGTCGTTGTGCGTCAATCATTCTATTGGGGGGTGCAGGTAATTATGGCTGTTTTGCTGTTATGCCTGCTGATGGACCCCATACACTTCTCCCTCAATTTAGAGGACTCGTCCCTCAAGTCCTGCCCATATGCTGTTTAGAGCATCCATTGCCACTATCTGGGTAAAACAAATGGGAAGATAGTGAGGCAGCAAGAAGCCTTGAGATCAAGTAATTCCTAGCTGCATATAGGAGATCGATTGAACTACACGCATGACAGATGGCTAGAATGGCTAGGAGTGGGGCCCAGCAGCTTTGAAAAATGGTAAGGTGGCTAGAAGCCTCTTATGAAGTGGCACTTAGCTAGCAGATTTATTATGTTATGGACAGAAGGAAGTCATATGTCAAGGAGTGGTGCCCAGCAGCTTCGATGATACTCGATGCAGCAAGAAGCCGGACGTCTGGCTGCGGTATCTCACCTGAATCACTTTAACAGGACGACATGGCGTCTGTGACAAACACTTATTTTTAAATTGTGATATTCGTCTTTGGTGGACCAAAATCAGCAAAGACCGGTATATAGCGGTACATTATAGCAACTGCTTTGTATTAGTGATCCCATACCAGTAATTATTAAGTGTGCTGGAATGACTGATGCTCTTACTGGCTGCATCCCCCAGGCCAGATACTACTTGTTCAAACTGTCGCACTCTGCCCATAGGCCCGCTCCGAGATGTGCATAGGGCCTGAATGCAGGAATTCAATAACAAATTCAGGACCCATTGTCTTTAGGTAGTTTAGAGACTGACGCTAGTGTTTTTGTCTGCATTTTCCCCTGACGCTCTTTGTGACACCAGGAAGACCACTGTGGGCCTCATTTATGAAAGCAGCGATGCATCACTTCTCGGTGCGCACTCCTTGCAACATACCTGATGCTTCATATTTACTGTATGACACATCATGTCGCAAGGAGTTACAGATACGTATGGCGCAAAACTGACGCATTGATGGAGTGTGTCACAAAAGTTACCCAACTCCAGCAATGCGTCCTTTCACATGGGGCAAGCCCCATGTAAAAAGCCTGCATCAGTCTTATGCCTGCTGGGAGGCAGGCATAAGATTTTGACACAACGGAGTCCTAGAAGTGACGCACTGAAATCTCATAGATTTCACTGCGTCACTTCTACGAGGCTTTTTGCAGGGGAACGCCCCCCTGCATACATTATACCTGTAGCAGGTATAATGTAGCGCAGGGGTTTACAAAGTGACGCATCTGCTTAGATGCGTCTCTTTGTAAATAGAGCACAACAGGAGGCGGGTTTTACACCACCGATGCGTCACAAAAAGTAACGCATTAAAAGTGCAAAACTGAAGCAAGGCCTCATAAATGAGGCCCTGTGTATCTTGCACAGCGAACACTCCCTCCTTCAAAGCCTCTGGGCGCTTTAGGTAATCTAGAATGTTAATCTGGGGCTACTGAAAGACTAAGGGCTAAAGACAGGTTGTATCGCTGGTAGAACAGCAGGTCATAAATGATGCCAGTTAGAGATGGCTATCAAGTTAAAAGGCATTTAAGTGAATAATCATCCCAACTAACAGAATAGTCCTACAGACTGCTATGCATGTCTGTGTCTCTCTCACTGTTTCATCTGAGTTTCCCAGTCCGGGGGCCTATCAATGTGCCGCTTACTGAACAGGACAGTGTTGCACATGGTGGGCCCCTACCTAAACTGGCAGTGGGGGTGAAAACAGATGGACTGGAATTGTGGGCAAATAATTGCCGGTGGTTGGGACTAAATCAAGTATTCAATTCATCACCTTTTTGTTCCTCTAAATAAAACATTCTACACCATGAGAGCTGCATGCTTGTAGCCCTGCAATTATGTTGGTGGTCTGAATGTTCTGCTGGGTGTGGTCTGGTAATTATCCTGCACCACCATGAAGCCTCCTTGGTTATACCCCTATAGCACATAGAAGCAGACCATATATTGCTAGAAGCTGCCGCTGCCCAGGAGACTGCATGGTTAGTCCCAATAGCTGAATACAGGTGGTGCTTTCCCAAAAAGTGCTTAACGTCAGTCCAAGAGATATGTGGTCAAAATACCAGATTCATCCCCTGTTGTATTATGGGGTTTTCAGGTGCAGAGCATCAGCCAGATAGGCTTACCCTGCCTCATTCACTATGCAGGAGGTGCCTAGTGACCCCTACAGCATTAAGTGCATTTCTCACTCAGGTGTGCTTGTCGCGCACTTCAGTTCACTTGAGCCATCATCGTCACTCAAGTGAGCCATTGTTGCTTATTGGCCCTACAATGTCCCTCATCTGCTCTTGTGGAAATAGCAGCTGGGCTGGCACAACTCAAGCACCTTGTGACTTCATCATGGTCTGCGCATGCACCAATCGTGTCTGCACATGTGTCCAGCAGAGCCCGCGCATGAGCTGGTGGTTTTGACCGCCGTGACCTACTGGGGCCTGTACTCTGTGCAAAACAGGCATTTTTTACCCTGTTATCGACTGCATTTTAGCATTGGATTATTAACCAGGTCCTTCTTCATAATCGCATATCAGGTCTATGGTTTACCATTCCGGGGAGACATATCTTTTTAGGTCTCTGCTCTAAATGGCGGGCAGGTGTTGTCTCAAAGAGATATGCTGTGTCTACTGTTGTGGTCTTCAGCCCATTCATAGGCTTGCCATTTGCTGGGTCCAATGTCGCTCCGTTATTCCTTTCCCCATTAGTCCGTGGCATGCATGCATCATGCCTTTTCCTGACTTTAGCACCCCAGAGAGCAGAAACCAATTACTGCTAAACATAGGGGGCCTCATTTATTAAAAGTGACACATCGCTGCGTGAAAACAGCGATGCGTCACTTTTCACTGAGCCCTCCTTGCAACACCAATGATGCGTCATAAATACTGTATGACGCATCTTGGCGCAAGGAGTTACAGATACGTCAGTATTTCTGACGTATCTGTATGGCGCAAAAGTGACGCATTGCTGGAGTGTGTCACAAAAGTGACGCAACTGGAGAAATGTGTCCTTTCACATGGGGCAAGCCCCATGTGAATGTGCCTGCGTCAGTCTTACGCCTATTGATGCATTTGCATCCTAGAAGTGGCGCAGTGAAATCTTATAGATTGCACTGCATCACTTGTACGACCCTTTCTTGCGTGGGAACACCCCCCTGCATACATTATACCTAGAGTAGGTATAATGTAGCGCAGGGGTTTACTAAGTGACACATCTACCTAGATGCGTCACTTTGTAAATATGGTGCAACAAGGCACATTTTTTACGCTGCTGGTGCGTCACACAAAAGTGACGCACCGGCGGCGTAAAAGTGACGCATAGCCTCAAAAATGAGGCCCATGCAGTGGCCATTTTAAGACATTGTTTCGTAAACTACTTTTGTATTCTTTACAAGCACTTTTCACAAGTGCTACTGCTTTTACTCGCCCGCTCTTTTTTTCTGCTTGTGTCGAGATTATTCTCAGACGCTTAGGAAATGTGAGAGTTCTTCAGAGAAGCTTGAGGTCACATTGTGCAAGAAAACTAAGTTTGTGACGCTGCTTTTTAGCAAAGCGAAGTAATGTAAACATCCACATACTAATGGCAGGTGCAGTTCAGAGCATGGATAGTAAATGCGGCCCATGTGCACTCACCCTCGCCCCACCCCAGACTTGCTCAGCCCCAGCACGCAGCTTTGTTTCTTTTGCTGCTTTTTCCCGTCCCCTGCCCCTCCTGCAACAGAAAGAGTTGACAATAATCATAGCAGCAAACGCTTCAGGTATAGTGAGGGTGTAACCCATACCAACATCGTACAGCACTGCCCATGGCTACGATTAACAGCTTCACCAAAACAAGGGAAAACATTTGGCAAAGTTCCACGGTAGATTTAAATAAAAAACTGGAAATTCATTTTAAGATTAACTTGCATTGAAGTGGGGAATTTTTTTAAGCAGGAGAATGCCGCTGTTAGCTTTATTAGTTTATATAGTTTATGATTGCTGAAATCCTTTTTTCTGTTCTCTTCTTTCTCTCATTTCTTTTCTCTCTCTTCCTTCTCCCTCTTTTTCATTCTTCCTTCTTCTTCTTCTTCCCTTTTTCTGTATTTCTCACCCACAAAAGCAAAAACAAAAATGCTGTTTTATATGGTACTCTGCGACTATGTTTTCCTTTTATATTGGTTGTAATGTATGCTGTTTAAGATTTTTCACCTTTTTCTTTCTAAATTGTATTCTATATTACTATGAGGATTTTTGTTTTATTCCCAGTATTATATTTGTGTACCAATTTTTCTCTTCCTTATTCAATAAAGCTTTCTAAACAAAAAAAATGGTACCGCCTCTTAAGAATACATACTTCCCAATTAGTCTGTGTTGGCACGGACTCTTCCGCAGCAGCACATGGGATCTATGTTGTTGAGTGATAATTACACTTATTCACTATCACAAACAAAGCCACATGGATTTGTGGAAGCTATTTAATTACTTCATGTTACCTGGCAGATATACTGTCTCGTCATTCCTTTCAGAGTGCTTTTCACGAGTGCTGTAGTTTTTACTAGCAACTTTCTTTGTTTCCTGCTCGTGCCGCCGTATGTGGACATTTTATTAGAGTAGCATTCATTATTGTAGGTTTTTCGCTTATTCATATGAGTCCTCATAACATAACATGTTATTTATGAAAACCAGAGCATGACACCTTAAAACCATCACTACTGCTGGGAAAATCATGTTTTCTTAAATGTTTGGTTGCTTAGCTGAAATCGTGCCCATAGTTTTTTTTATTTATGGCTGGTCATAGGCTTCTTTAGCTTTAATTTGCCATTGACAATAATGCTCCCGACCCATGACATATTGCAGTAGTGAGGGGCTTTCTCCTCCAGTATTCATAGCTCAACTCACTAGCTGCCACCAGGGCACTGATTAACTTTCACATAGTGCCACAAAAAGGACTACAAATATTATTATGCACACATAACACACAAGCAGCCCCTCAAAAGTAATAACACACACATTCAAAAACAGGCATGCATGACACATCTGCATTCTCACAATCATGCAGCTAAAACACATACATATTAACGAATGCCAAAAGCTTAGAGCTCACCATTGCAGAGACCTATTGCCATTGCCAATGTTTGTCTGAGGTTGTTAGGGCTCATTTGACAGGGAAGGGGAAGGTCTGGCAGAGAGTGAAATAAAGATCAGCTTACTATAAGTAATGCTGCAGTCAAGGGTCTTTAACAAGGTAGCAGGGCTTTAATGCTGGTGTAGCCCAGCTAGTTAGGGCTATAATCCTATTAGAACATCCGCCACTGGATGGCTTTTTAGCGGAGGCAAGATGGCGTCTGACTAGCAGGACTCAACACCGCTCCTATGCTCTAAACCAGAAGAGACAGTGGAATGGTGTATTAAAGATTACATACCTTATGGAGACAGCTTTTGAAGACGGCAGACTCTGGATTGCGGCAGAGGGCTTGGTTTTCGGGCTTTTCGCAACAGCAGCAGCGGTGCTCACGGAGATCCGCGATAGACGAGCTGGAAAGAGTCTGGGTGGAGCTGGCACGGTGAACGGAGCCAGCGGAGTCAGCGGGATTAGCGGAGCTAGCGGAGCGATCTGCAAGGCCGATGGTGATCGCAGGGCGAGGTCTGCTGAGGAGAACGAGATCGAGGACTCTGCCAAGGGTCACGAGAGGAGCGCCCAAGAGAAGAGAAGCTGCTCACACGGAGACAGAGATAGAGCTAGCGTGCTGAGTGGAGCCGACAGAGTGCCTTGCAGGGGGAGAACAACGATTTCAGCGTCGGTGTCGGCATTCATCGGGATCCGGGACTAGTGTGCTGGAAGGAACCTGGGCGGAGTCGATGCAGGGAGCAGAGCCAGCGGAGTAAGTGGTGCACCTGGTAAAATCAGCAGTAACTACAGAGCTGTGGACTGTTTGACTGAGGGTTCTCCCTGGCGAACTGAAAGGGGCCAGAGCGGCTTGGGACGAGGAATAATTCACAGAACGAACAGGGACCAAGACGGGCTCGTGAGCAGCAGGCGCAGTCCAGAATCATTTAATTGCATATTTAACTGTCTGGAAACAAGAAGCATGGCGCCTAAAAATGCTCATGGAGGGAAAGGAAAAGCACCAGATATGGAGCAAGGAACTACAAAACAGACTGCGCTCCAGAAAGATGCAGCTAAAGGAAAAGACAAGAATAAAGACCCTGATGAAACCCCAGGTGAGAGCGGGGGGCTACAAATGACACTGGGACACGGGGCAATCTCAGAAAAAGAGGTGGGGTAACAAACTCTGGGACTCGAGTAGGTGTTAGCAGTGAGAGCAATGCAGGTAACAACGCCAAGGTGGGGGCAATCTCAAAAGCAATAACAGGCTATTTTACTCCGGTCGCTCAGAGCAGTGCAATAAGTACCTTGGGTAATACCACCGTGACCCAAATAACTGAGAAAACTACACAAGCAGCAGAAAGAAAAAAGGAAAAAACTTTAGCTATACACAAGGCAAATATGCAGGGAAACCCTCTGTCAGCAGGCAGTGCTCAGGAAACTAGCCTGGAAACCCAGTGGGGCGAGATGATGGAAACCCACGACCTCAATAGGGAAAATAATGACTCAGCACGGGTAACACCTGCAATATTCATGGGTCAAATGCAAGGACAAGAGAACCTGTCAAAAGCAGGAGTTGTGGCAAATGATGCAACAAGCTTATCGGTAATAAACAATGCAGACATAGTTGCAGATGTAGACACAGATACAGAGGCTTTGACAACTGATGTCCTAGTTCAGGAAATTATAGCATGCAGTGGCTCAAGTGGCGCGGAGGATGTATTAGATAATTTTTACTCAGTCACTGATGGGTCAGACGACACCCCTGCTGGGTCGACCAAAGGAGATGATGAGAATATAACAGGAGCCAGCCTCGGGTCCAGCCCGGGGGGGAATAGCAGAGCCTCCCCCAATGAGAATGAGAAGGATACAGTCATTAGGAGAAAAAGGCTGTCAAGACGGCAAAGAGATACCCAATCTCAGGAGAGAATTTCCAGCAGTCAGCGACGCATCAGCCGCGGAAATACAACCACCTTAAACTGGGATTACTCTGCCACCCGGGGAACCTATCCGGAACTAAGCATGGGCGAATTTTGCGAATCTCGCGTTCGCGAATTTTGCAGATTTGCGAACTCGCAATCCGCAAAATCCGCGAATTCTCGCGAATTTTTTTTTTTGTGTTTGCGCGGGTTTCTGCCAGTTCGCGAGGGTTTTGTACACTTTCGCAAATTGCGAACTTACCTGTCGGGTCGCAAGTTTTGCGAACTTGTTGTTTCTACGTGTCCAGCCTGTTTGGGACACTCTTCTTCATCACTGCCACTCTCTGTCACCACTGCAAATCTCTGACTACTCATGCCACCCTCTGGCCCACCCATGCCACCCTCTGTTTCATCACAGCACCCTCTGGTTGTCCAGTCAGTGTACATTATTGTGGCAAAGCAAGCACACCTTCCCTGCCTCAAGTGACCTGAATTAATTTGGGGCTGATTAATGTGTCACAGAATATTTTTTTAGCTGGCACCTGCTTCCTTAGTGCTTCCTGATTAGTGATCTTTTGCACTTGCTAAGTGCTTTCATTGTTGCAAAATTAGTTACAACACCTACCCTGCCCCAACTGACAATAATGAATTAGGGGCTGATTAATGGATTTGAACTTCCAGCCTGGCTCCTGCTTGTCTCCCTTAGCTGTAATTCAGGACCTTTGTGGCATATGCGTAACTATTCTGAGGTTCAGAGCAGGGTCACATAATAGTTCCAACTGGCAACTGAACTCTGGAGGGGCCCCTCAGGAAGCACTACAGGAAATGGCTACTAATGATGAGCCTGAACTTTTGAACCTGGTAAGTAGTTTCAGTTTTGCTAGGATCGTATTTCTGCAATTTTGCACTTATTCGCGGGGCGCGAAGTTGTACTGGGAAGCCGCGAACTCACGCGAACAGTGCGAGCAGTGCGAGCAAAATCCGCTGCTCGCGGATTTGCGGATTTTGAGGGAGATTCGCGAATCTCGCGGATTGCGAATTTACCGAAAATCCGCAAAATCCGCGAGCGAAACGGATTTTCCGCCCATGCTTATCCGGAACACATCTCGCAGGGCGCCGCGTTGGGGCCTGAAGTCGAAACCCCCCCTGGCAGCAGATACTAGACTCGATTAAGCAGCTGCAAGAAGCAACAAAGACCGAGGGGAAGAAAAACCAACTGGCAACTAAGAACCTGCAATGCTCAGTCAAAAAGATTGCCAAGATCTGTGCTGATACCAAAACAAGAGTATCCCACCTTGAAGATCGTACTAGTACTCTAGAAGATCAGCAAGTGAGAGATGCGATTAAAGTAAAGGGCCATGAACAGCAGTTAACAGACATTCAATGGAAATTGGAAGACCTAGAAATTCGCCAACGGCGGAATAATCTCAGGATCTTGGGTATAGAGGAAGGAAAGGAAGGGGATGACGTGAGAGGTTATGTATTGAAGCTACTGAAGGGTGCTTTTCCGGAGCTGAGTCATTAGGATTTGGACAAAGAAGTCCAACGAGTGCACAGATTTCCAATGTCTATGAAGAAAAACTCTGTCCCAGCTCAGGGTGGAAACCAAAAACAACAGAGACCTCGAGCTATCCTGATATTCTTTGGAAATGTTTTATTGAGGGAGGAAATCTACGCTAAAGCTAGACCAAACGCAAAACGCACATTTGACAATCAGTCCTTTTTCACAACTCCGGACTACTGTCATACGACAGTTGAGAGACGATGGAGACTGAGAGAACTACCAAAACCATGTCATCAAATGGGATTACAAGCGTATCTCATGAATCCAGCCAGGTTGAAGATAATATATAAGCCTACGGTCAGAGTCTTCACCTCCGAAATACAGGCAAAGGCATACATAGACACTTTGAAAGAAGGAGGTTCTGCAAACACTACAACATTATGACACTATAAAATGTCACTATAAAACGACATGATCTGGCAGAAATAGGGGGGGGGGAGGAATAAAGACAAATATAGTCAAGGCTAGTAAAGTAAGCAGTGTGTATAGCTGAGGGATCTAAAAAAAAAAAATGATGAGTACACAAGTATACAAGTATAATACACCATAAACGTACAAAGACGGGTGGAGGGCACAAGGGGACGGGCAGTCAGTCACCACCATAGAGACCTTAGGTCTGCTTGCCTCAGTAGGAGGGGGGGTAGGAAGAGAGGGAAAGGGAGAAAAACGGGGGGGAAAAATCATCATCAAGAAGACATATAGAAGAAGGAGGAAAGGGAGAGGGGGAGGGGGGAAAAAAGAAAGAAAAGGGATGAAAATTTATCTTTTTTTCTTTTGATGCGGATAGTTACAATTAATATATGTGGATTGAATGATGCTAAAAAACGAAGAGAATTTAAGGAATATTTAAGGACAATATATGCAGATATTGTGTGCATACAAGAGACTCATGTTGAGATAGCCCGTAAAACTTTGTTAGAACAGCTTGGTTACCAGTTATTATCGTGTTCATCACAAGGGAGCAGGACGCGCGGGGTGGCAATATTGGCACTGGGTAGAATAGTGTCAGTAAAAAAACAAAAAGCAGATCCATATGGAAGGTGGGCTATGATTGAATGTAATGTACATGGACTAAGTTTCACTCTCTGCTCTATCTACGCACCCACAGTAGATGACCCAAAGACCCTAGATCACGTTAATGTCAAATTGGCCCACACCTATCATAGTATGTGGTGACTTGAATATAAATGGGCTCAATGCTTTGTGGAAAAACGACCCGGCTAGGTTTCTGGGCCGAAAAAAGAGAAGTCATAGGGCCCTAATACGTATGATGCAGGACAACAGGCTTATCGATATATGGGAGCAGCAAAACATTGGTGGATCGGGGATTATATATATTATTCAATGCCACACAAATCTTAAGCTAGACCGGATTATTTTTTAACCTCACCAGTATTAACATCTATCATCAAAATTAGAAAGTTACCAAGGGTGATGTCGGATCATAATCCTCTGGCCCTAGATTTATCCACCACAAATCTACGAAAAGAAAAATTTAATTGGACTTTCCAGAGAGCTCTGTTACATGATCCAAAGTATGTGGCTCAGATGGCCTCTTGGCTAAAAGAATTTTTCAGAATAAATAGAGGTTCCGCTTCTCCTGCAACAATTTGGGACACTATGAGGACTGGTATAAGAGGGGAAACTATCAGCTTTTCAATGAGGAGAAAAAGGATAAAGAGGAAATAGAGAGCAAGTTAAGAACAATAGCTGTCACCGAAGAGGAATTGACGGAAGCAATCAGGGCCAACCACGATGTAACAGGGATAGTACAAAAATTGAGTATAGCAAAAGCAGTAGTAGGCGAGGTATTGGCAGTTAAAGCTGCAGGAAAATATATGGCATGGAAACAGTATCAATACGAGTTCAGCGAACAGATCGGCCATATATTAGCCATTAGAACACGCCAGGCAGCAACTAAAGGGGAAATCTCACAAATTGTTTCTGAGGCAGGGCTCTCAGCTACGACACCAAGTGATATATGTTTAATTTTCCAGAATTTCTATCAAAACTTATATAATCTTGAAAATAATGCCGAAATCGAGGAAGTAGAAAGGTACCTAGAAAGTGCACAAGTCGAGAGGTTTACAACGGCAGATAAAGAAGGGTTGGAAAAGGATTTTACTTTGGAGGAAATACAGATAGCAATTAAAGATTTACCTGCTGGAAAAGCCGTGGGCCCTGATTGCATTCCGTTGGAATTCTACAAAATCTTTTTACCAAATCTGGCAGAGGATATATTTCAGCTCATGGTTTTAACACAGAAAGGAGCAGTACCCCCAAAATCTTGGGGGGAGGCCACCATGGTAGTCTTCCTGAAAAAGAACAAACCTCCAATAGATCCTGGGTCCTACCAGCCCATAAGCTTGATGAATAGTGATACGAAGATTTTTTCAAAGATATTAGCCAATAGAATAAGTTCGATCATCGGTAAAATCATATCCCCTAGACAACATGGGTTTATTCCGGGCAGGGGCACGGCAGATCACATCAGAAGAGTGTGTACCATGTTCGATGGGACGGCTGCCTCACGAGACCCTATGGCCTTAATATTGCTAGACGCAGAGAAAGCATTTGATAGGGTCTCGTGGGGCTTCCTCTGGGCAGCACTAGCAAAGGCAAATATTGGTGATGTTTGCATCAAGGCTCTAAGCGTTTTATATGTAAATCCGACAATAAGACTCAGGATAATGGGAGAACAGAGTGGGACTATAAATATTGGGCGAGGAACTAGACAAGGAAGCCCATGCTCCCCTCTGCTCTTCGCCTTTTATATAGATGCCTTTATCAGAAGGATAGAGCTAAATAGGAACATCATACCAATTGTACTGAATGGATACGAAACAAAAATTCTAGGCTATGCTGATGATCTAGCTATAACATCTGCGGACCCGGCTAGTGCGCTCTTGGAGATAATAAGAGAAGCTAACATCTATGGGGCACTGTCGGGCTATAAATTAAACCAGAGCAAAACTCAAATCGTAATTAATAAAAAAATAACGATGGTAGATCAAAGGGTAACGAACTCTACACTATATCTAGGTGTAATAATAACCTCGGACCTCTCTAAGATAGTGGAAATGAACCTAGGGCCGCTCATTAAAAAGACTAAGAATGATCTAGATAGATTAAATAATCTACACTTAACAATAATTGGACGGTGTAACTTAATAAAAATGATATTTTTGCCTAAAGTTTTATACTTGTTCTGGACAATCCCATTGAGATTTAATAACAAATGGCTTGAGGAAATAGAGAGAGTAACAAACCGCTTCATTTGGGCTAAGGGCAGAACACAACGAGCACTAAAATTTCTATCTCTGCCAAGGGAGAGAGGAGGCCTCGCGGCTCCCGACTTTAAGGCCTATAACTGGGCAACGATTTTACTATGTCTTAGAGGGTTAGTTGGTGGAAACATGGAGGACCAGTGGAGAGGGCGAGAAAGTGTCCCCGACATATACGAGTTAATAATTAAGGGCTCCAGCAACTGGCTTCTTATATTCAATGAAGCCAGTTACTACAAAAAAGTTAAGTTTAAGACCCTCGGAACAGCAATATCAATCTGGTCTGCCCTTAAAAAGAAAATAAAAATGGGGAGGATGAATCATTATACACCTCTCTATAAAAACCAACTTTTACCGGTGATATTTCACGACCAGGTAATGAAAAGGTGGGATATATCGGGAGTGAAAACTATAGGGGACCTCACAGATATGACAGGCTTTATGACATTCACGCACTTACAACAACTATATAACATAGACCGCAGAGACTTTTTTAAGTATTTACAAATTAGATCTGTGTTGGGAAAAAAGCAGGGAGGGGATATTAATTACAAGAGGGAGGAAATTATGGAATTATTAAGAGAACAGAAGGGCTGCTCGATATCCCAGATTTATGGTGAATTGATCCAGCTTAAGGACGATGATTGTGGAAAGACCATACAAAAATGGAACACCAAGCTAAATTTAACTGGCAATGAGGTTGAAAAATCATTTAGGTTGCTAAACTCAGCGCTAAGAGTAACTAACCTACAAGCCCAGCAATACAAGACCCGATATGAGCTCTACTACACACCATATAGAATTGCTCAATGGGGCGGAACTACGGGCGTTGTCTGCCCTAGATGCCAGGCAACACAGGCGGACACTATACACATGATCGCTGCCTGCCCAGCCCTGGACTTATTTAAAAACTCAATAGAGAAATTCTTTGACAAAGAACTAGGGATTAATATTAGCATAACAAATGAAGTTATGGTCTTAGGGATCACCAGGGATGACATAGAAATATGTCACCCTGAATTTGTGTATTTAGCAATGACTTTAAGTCGGTTATGCATTGCAACAATGTGTAAAGATCCTAACCTGCCAACATTCCAACAAGGGCTATCACGATTATTAGCTATATATGTATTGGAAAAAGCAATGTATGACAAAAAGGGACGGACAGCAAAACAACTGGGGAAAAGAATTTGGGCCCCTATAACCGAATGGAAAATTGCTAGAAATTCGAATTAGCTGCTTGCCCTTTTTTCTTTTTGTCTTTTTCTGTTTTCTCTCTCCAACTCATATCTCTTCCTCTTTTCTATATCATAATTCAATGTAAATAGACAATATATGTAGAATGTTGTTCCAGTATGAGGAGAAATATCGTATAATTAAACCAAATACATTCTTTTTTTTTTTCAATGTATAAAAGATGTTGATATATGAAATGATGGTAATCATCGAAGAATGAAATGTATTATGTCTGATGATGATGAAATAAAAAAACTGCCACTAGAGGGCAGAATGTTCTAAAACAGAGGCCTGCTCATGGAGCCCAAAAGGATTAAATCCCCTTAGGCTCTGTGAAGCCTTTTTGAACAGCAACAGCTGTGAACCACAACATTGGAATGTTGGAGGTCCGGGCTTTTACCGGCCATTCGAAACCCAGGGCACTCAATTGTTTTCAATGGAGCTCACAACATCCCAACATTCCAATGTGCTAATGAGACATTTTGAGGGGCAAGTAAAGATTTACACTAGCCATGTCTAGTTTGTCAATATACAAACATTTTACCAAACCCAAGTGCCTCAGTAGCACATTCAAGATAGGATCCTAGAGTACTGCTTCCTAAACATTAAGATCAAGTCTGAGGGGCAGATTTGCAAGCCCCCTGCGCCACCAGTATGTCACTTTTCATGACGTTCTGGTGGTGCACGGGGCTCCTCCATATTTACAAGGACAGGAAAAGCCAGCCAGCGTGACTTTTCCTCTCCCTGTAAATACGCCCCTTCACACGCAGCAGTTTGTGTTGAACGGTCGTTCCATGGGTGTTGCTGTGGGTGTTCCCACCCAACACCAATGGAACAAGGCACTTCTCCAGATTTACGAGAAATCATAAATCAGGAGATGTGTCTGAATGCTACGCCACCCTAGAGGTGGCGTGGTGAGGCGGAACGGGGTGAAATGTTTTCATTTCTCCTCGGTTTTTCCTCTTTCAATGTGTGCTGCATTCTACAGCTTGCATTGAAAGAGGAAAATGCCTGTAGTGATTGTATTTGTGCAGAAAGGTGCATGGGTGCCTGCGCAGGTGCATGGCTGCAGTTTGTGTTCCAGCACATGGGGAAGCCCAGAGACGTGACATATTCTTGTAAATATGTTGCATCCCTGTGCTTCAGAAGTGCAGCAGTGTGGCTCAGCCAAAGGGCTTCCAGTGCCACGCTGCAGCACTTCCTTGTAGATCTGGCTCAAGTAACCTTGAAATGGAGCACGCATTATGTTAGCGGACAAATTCAACTGTACCGACATTGATGTCTCCAGTGTTCCTTCATTGTGATATTCACACCTGTGCTCCTGCTGCTTTGCATATAAATCAGGTATGACAAAACTGGTCTGAAATCCTTGTTAAGTCGTAGCAACTTATCCCTAGAAATATAACATCTTTCAAGGGTTCATAATCTTGGGTTATCATAACAAGGAAGCATATCCAGTTATTACTTAATGTCTGACTTCTTCATCATCCCAGGCCCTATTTCAGTAACTACTATCACACAAGAACAGCTTATACCAGCTATCAAAGGGCTGCAACATGACTCAGAGGGAACATTGAAAAAGCCACTCAAATGTACAAAACTAGGAATTTGTTAACCGACTAGAACGGGGGTCCCAACATAAATCCTGGGATTAGCCTACAAAATAGATTGGCTGCCCTGTTTAACATGGAGGATTGTGATTGACTAACCCTGTCACCATCCCAATCATCCATCAAATATCCCATCACGGCCATAGCAGAAAACAGCTTACAGGCACCTCTACTTAATCCAACAGCTTTTGAAGTGGTCCCTGTAGATGTAACTCTGGCACAAGTAATTCAGTGACGTGGGCAGACCCCCTCACCCCCCTTGAATATAATCAAGGGCTCCAGAGCAAACATGGTATCGTGGAATGTGTCAGGCTTAGCCTCCAAATTAATGAACCAACTTTGACTGAATGAGTGGCAGGATATGGAGTTAGTCTTATTCCAGGAAACTTGGGCAATATACCCTCCCTTTTTTACGGGGTTTCGTTCCTTCCACTCCCCCAGCTGTGCCTGCAGCATCGTGAAGGGCAAAGGGGGGTCTACTTACACTAATATCAAATACCCTACCACTCCAAGTTAGACAAGTCGGGCCACTACACACCCATTTCCAGATATTAGAGTTGGTTATTAGTAAACAGAATATTTGTACTCTTGTCAACTTCTATAACAATGAACTTAGGAGAAACTCTAGGGCTGTAGTGGATACCTTAGCGTCAGAGATTGACAAATTGTTCAAAGGGAAGAAAGGGGGAAATGTGAATCTCATATAAGCAGGGGATTTCAATACCCATCTATGTAAACTTACTGAGACTAGAGTCGGTGGTGTAGAAGCTACAGACGGTAATCCCCTCCTGCATTTCTCGCACAATGGGTATGGAAAGGCCTTAAACGAATTATTATCCTGGTGGAATCTGTTTATATTAAGTGAGTCTAATGAAAAAGGGAAAGGGTCAACTTTTAGAAGAGGCACTCAGGAAACCACCATCGATTTTGTTTAAGTTTAGGGACATCTACTACAGAAGGAAAACCTTAAGAGCATTAGGTTTTCACCCTATAGTGACCATGCCATCCTATTGACTCAGCTAAATATACTTCCGACACGGAAAGACCATAATCTGGTTCTTACAGATGTGAACCTGTCCATAAAAAATGGTTACCAACCGAAATGGACAGTGGTAAGAAAATCAAAGTTGGTCCCCGAAATTCTGGCACACGTAAAGAAAGATATTATAGAATGCCTGTGAGAAGACCTAATACCCACAGACATGGTCACGAGATTCATTGCCATTCTGGCAATAATCAAAATAGCAAATACGCGTGCAAAGTCATCAAATTCACTAGCTAAAAAAGGGAGGTTCGACTCAACCTGCACTAAAGCCAAAACAGATCTTGTAAACGCTGTAAAAAATCTCCCCAGGGACTACCCCAAGTGATGGAGAATGACTTAAAAGCACAGGTGTGGGATGATCTTGAGCAAGCAGCCAGCACAGGCAGTAGCAAAGCTTTCAGGGAAGTTTTAAAAATATTATTGACCCTGTACTAGATTTTCACGTAGACGCATGGTCTTGGGTGAAACATTTTAAAGAGATCTTTAGGTTAACTCCTCCTCCATTCACACAAACACCCTCCCTACCTAACACTCCTCCGGAAGAATTAGTCTTCACAACACCCGAACTCTGAAGGGCACTAAAATCTTGTATCTCCGGTAAGGCACCAGGGCCGGACGGTGTTCCGATTGACCTCTTCCAAATTGATTGCGATATGTGGGTCCCCTTACTTACAAATACATTTAACAGCATTGTGTTAGCAGGCCCACTGCCTTTGTGGAACCATAGTATAATATTCCTGACTTATAAAAAAAAAAGGGGATAGGGCCTCACCAAAGAATTACCGCCCTTTATCCCTCCTCGATACCACCGCCAAACTAATGGGGAGGGTCCTATTGGTCAGACTGGAGGAGAGGGCAAAAACACAAAATGACGTGGCAAGAACGGGCCTGGCCCTACAAAACTAATTAAAGCTTACGCCATCTTTATGGCTTCCCTTGACCTAAAAGTTAATGAAACTAAATCTTTCATAATTGTGCTGGACCGACCAGAGGAGAAAAACTGCGACAATTCCAGATGGCCGGCAATGAAATGAAGGTGGTGGACTCCTTTTCATACCTAGGATTTCTCTTTGATAAGGATCATTCTTCGTCCAAACTAGTAAAAACAATAGCCCAGGGTATGCAAAGGAGCCTAAACGCATTTAAAAGATTTACAAAAAAATTGGGTGGAGGCTCACTGGACGTAACTAAAAATATTTACAGAGCCAAAATAAAATCAGCCACAACATATGGATCAGGTGTGTGAGGGATGGCCAATACTGGGCTGTTACAGCAAATGGAAGACTCCCTTTTTTTAAAACCGTGTGTCCTTACCCCAATCAGCTTCAAATTATATTCTACATCTCGGATTATGGATCCCCTTCCTCAGCTACACCATAAGAATGGCCCTGGTCCTCTTGTTGCTAACCATTTGGCAAAGAACTACAGTTGATTTGACACAAACTATTATAAGAGAATGCTGCAACCTAGATTATTACAAAAGAATTGGGTGGCTAAATCATGTAGAAACTGTATTGAAGGCTATAGGGATGGAAAAGCTCTTTCAAGACCCTCACTCCTGTAAGGGGGTCACAAAGAAATGGTTAAAAGATCTATATTCCCAAAGAGCAGAATACGCCCGCAGGGGAAAAAAAACAGATCCATCACTCTACTATTGCGTATCACTTTGTCCCATTAATACCAGTAGATGGTTTACTTTACTTAGCAAGGATAAACAACGTCCAGCACAGACTCATTCTACTGCAGTTCAGATTAATCATGATCCCATTACTCCTGGGATATCCACAAAAGAAGTATAGGCTAGCAGATCTCGATCGCTGCCCCTGTAACAACCTTGCAGCGCAGACAGACCTGCATATCCCACTATTTTGTCAAAATATTCTGAGGCAAGGAAATTGTTTATACTGCCAATTCTGAGGCATCATAATTTTAGGCAATGTCAGGTCGCAATGTATTTCTTAAAAGCCCTACGTGATCCATTCGTCTGTTTCTGTGTTGCCTCATATCTATGGGCCTGTCTCAGGAAGAGAAAAAGGGTGGGAATAGTTTCTAGCAGCACCCTGTAACCATATTATGAACAGTTTTTTTTATTTTTGTATCAAAACTGATTTTAAAGATTTTAATTGGACCACAGCAACATTTGTTTATTAATGTTTTAACTAATGTATATATGAATATTTATTGATCTGGATATTTTTTATATGTATTCTTTTGCTTTTATGATCTGTTCACAATGATCGAATAAAGCTGTGTGAAATGAAATGAAATGGAAAAAGCCACTCACCTCCAAGTAAAGCAGTCATAGACCTCTCACAGCACATCAAAGCCTAACCTGTCTTCACTGCAGGAAACCCTTGTCCCCTTATTTCAGAAGGAGGAACAGCACCTCATGGAGTTGTGCATTAAGCATCCTTGTCATTTTTATGTTTTGCCTGCAGAAAGCTTTAGCTGTCTTTTGTGGAAGATCATTTGTCTCCAATATGTTATATATAAATATAGACATACATTTTAGCTAGTGGTGGTTGCCACCAGGTAGTTTTAGTTAGGTCAGTGTTTCCATAGGAAATGCGATTTTTTGTGTTGCTAATAACTTCAGCACCATTTGACAAATATCCACAAAACTCTTCAAAAAGGTGTTCTTTGTCATCTAGCTTGCGGATGAAAGTTTCAAGGTGATCCGTCAAGGAGACAGAGAAAAAAGGAGGATCCCAAAAAGTGAAATCCTCATGCATTTTCTATAGACTTCTTTAACAAGTGCTACTACAATAGCTGCTGAGCAGATTGGTCTTTATGTGATTTGTAAATCCGTTGAGTAGTTTTTGCGAAATTAATGCTGAAACATTTAAAATGTTATTTAGAGCACTCTGATTAGCCCAGGGAGGGGTTTTCCTTTTGGGCCATCTCGCTCCTATGGGAGTCAGACTTCCACAAGAGCGAGAGCTCTAATTGGCTCCCAGAAACGTCAGAAAAAAGTTCCTGGCAGCTATTACAGGACTCATAGACTTAGGGGCACATGTACAAAGACTTAAAAAGTTGCCACTAGAGCGTTTTGTTTTTTTATTGCCGTATTTACATTCTGGGGAAAACTTCTGTTAGCGGGAAAATGAGATGCAAGGTAGACAATCTTGTATAAAAACTGCTGCTAACCCCACTTTGTGATATTTACAAGGAATTCCTTGTATGGTGCAAATCCCAAAAAACTGCCCCTAATTTCAGTTAAAGACAGATTTGTGCCCTGTCCTGGTGCACTATGCTCACAATAATCCAATTAGCATGCTAAAATTGATATTTAGCTTTTCTCAGAGTGATTTCAGGATCTTTAAACACATGCAAAACTCTCGCCAAAATCAAATTATGCTCCCTGGCACACTCAGCAAAAATTAGCACGTCATTTTGGAAGGCCTGCATACCTGCAATACCCAATAGTGTTAATGAATTTTTGGAAGATGCTTTCTGTAGAAGCCAACCCAAAAGGCATGCATAAAAACTTGTACTCGGGGGTGGGGGCTTAGCCAGCGAGCCTGGTGGTCGTGTAGAGTGTGAGCTCCGACCAGCCTTGTTGAAATCCTGCAAGAATATCCTGCCCTGGTCCTTGTAAAGAGGTCCAGATAACACGGATCGGTGCCTGAACCCTGTGGCCGTCCCCTGCCCGCGATTGGTAGCGAGGGACTACTTCTAGCGGCCAGGACGCCACCTGAACTTGAGGGGCTCCGGGGCGGCCTACACAGCCGGGGCCTCAATTTTGGAGTGGCCCAACGGAGTGGAGCATCGGCACCGTAGACGACGGCGGCGCGGACCCGCCGCATCTTCCGGGACCAGGGGCTTTCACAAACGACATCTCTTGTGGACCAGCGGCAGACGGTGCCTTATGAGCCGAGCCCAGTGGGGACCCCGGCAGGGAGTCACCGGATATGCACGGAGCGGGGGAACTGTCGAGCTGCCGTGGAGCGGCGGTACCTGAACACCGAGGGGCGCGCCTGCACAGGTCGAAGGTTCTACTGCTGCCCCGGGTTGGCGTTGCCACGAGTGGAGCCGTGGTGGCGGAGGACGACTACTCGGGGGTCGTGTCGGGCCTCGGTGTGACGCAGTTGGCGGCTCTGAGTTTGGACTTATCTCGCGACCGGCGACGCCGGGGTGTGCTTGCTGGTTGGCGCGGTCGGAACCCCCTCGCCGTAGCGGGGAACGCTCTTGGAGTGTCTGCTACCTCTTCCCCCCCTACCTTCCTCGGGGAGGGAGTCGGACGGTTGGCGGCCATATTTGGACCTGGGACCTCGTGGCATGCCTGAGCCGCGTGCCGAGAACAACATGACGAGAGGTAGCTGCAGCCAGAGTAAGCAGGGGCCCATTGACAAATTCACAGAGGCGGCTGGCGCAAAGGGTACCCCGGCGCAGGTACCGGACAATGCAGCGCTCATGGCGGCTATCACGCAGTCCCGGGATGTCCTAGATGCCAAGATAGGGGCGGTGGGCTCGGACGTCATGCTCCTCCGGCAAGACCTGCGGAACGCTGTGGAGCGTATAGCGGGCACAGAGACACGCATAACTGAGGTGGAAGACAATGTTTCCTCCCTGAAGAAGAGAGTCATGGTCCTTGAGAGGACGCAGAAGGGCCTCGTACTAAGGGCGGAGGAGGCGGAAGGACGGGCAAGGCGTAGTAACCTGAGGTTTATTGGCTTCCCGGAGGACTGTGAGAGCTTCCTTACACAATGGCTGGAGAGCTGGAATCCACCTGAAGCTCTCTCTCGCTGCTTTGTGATCGAGAGGGCCCATCCGGCATTGACAAAGAAGCCGCCGCCTGGTGAGCGCCCGTGCCCCATGATCACTAAACTCCTGAACTATGCAGACAGAGATGTGATCCTAAAGCAGGCGAGGCAGAAGGGCAAGCTGACTTATGACAATGCCAATATCTTGATCTTTCCGGACTATACCAAACAAGTGCAACAACAACACCAATCTTTCGCAGCGGCCAAGGCCCGTCTCAGGGGTCTGCAGCTACAATATGCCCTACTTTATCCTGCAAGGCTGCGGGTGATCTTTCAGTCTCGCACTTTCTTCTTCAACACCCCAGAGGAGGTCTTTCAATGGATGGATGAAACTGTGAAAATTCGACCCAACAGGGCAAAAGGAGGAGAGTCTGACTCCTCTGCAAGTAATTCGGCCGGGGGAGGCGAAGAGAGTCAGCATAAGCGCAGGGGCCGTTCGCGCTCAAGCCGCAGCTCAAAATCTGTATCAGCCACGCGTCGAGACGGGGGAGCCCAGGACGCCCAGGAGGATGTGCCTTGACTTTTGTGAGACCTGACTAATAACTTGCTTGAATGCTTTATGTGTAGGGACCAGTTACAATGCTGTCGAGGCTGGTGTCCCACAAGGGTTAGTTGGAAGGGGGCGACGGCCTAGTTCCATATAGGGCTGCTGCGAGGGGTTCAGTTGGAGGGGATGGTACTTGGCTCCCAGTTGGGGCCGGGATTATGCTCCGACCACGACAGGTGCTTCCACGTTTGGGAGGTGCGGGGTGGGGGGTGGGCGGGGGGAAGTTGGGGTTTGGTTGCGAGGGAAGGGGAGTGGGTTTGCGCTGAAACTACTGCTTGCTGACTGTCCACAAGGATGCCAGGGTTGCCGGCACAGCGTGAGGTTGCAACACATTGCACTACTCCAAAGGTTATGGCTGGTGAGGGGGTGCGGTTAGGCCCGGGTGGGACACGGATTATGTGCTGGAATGTGCGGGGCATGTTGGATAAAGTGAAGCGGGGGTCTGTTTTTGCATGGGCCAAGAGGAGGGGGACGGATATACTCCTCCTGCAGGAAACGCATCTGCTCGGTACCAAGGCACTGTGCTTGCAGAGGAATGGATTCGTACACACATACCACTCAGGGTTCACTAGAGGATCACGGGGGTGGCGGTCTTTGTCCACCGAAGGGTCCCATTTATACATAAACGTACGTGGACAGACCCACAAGGTAGATTCGTATTTGTACATGGGGAAATCAGGGGTTACCCAGTCCTCATTGATAGTGTATACGCCCCGCCTCCGCTACAATGGCCACTAGTTGAGAAACTGCTTTCCCTATTGGTTGACATGCCAGACGCCATGTCCGTCGTGGAAGGGGATTGGAATGATGTGATGAATGTCGCAATGGATAGATGGCGCAATGTGGATGGTGATCGTGGAGCGGCGGGTGGGGACAGTCACACGTCCCGGTTGCGGGCTCTGGCCACGGGCTTGGATTGGGTAGACACGTGGAGACATAAACATGGCATGCGCAGGGAGTATACTTATTTCTCGGCAGCACGCGACGCCTTCTCCAGGCTGGACTAAGTTTTTGTTCCGAGGGGCATGGTAAATAGAGCACTGTCCGCTGAAATCCTGCCGAGGGCGTTGTCTGACCATTCGCCGGTGTACGTGATACTAGACACTGGATGAGCCCGACATCCATTCAGATGGCGTTTGTCACCGTGGCAACTGACGCAGGGACCTTACCGGGTCCATATGACATGTGAAATTGCTCACTTTCTGTCGGTGAATGTGGACACCGCGGCGATGCTCTGGGAGGCGATGAAGCCCACACTGCGCGGTGTGGACATCTCATGGTGTGCGGCTGCGCGCAAAGAGAGGCGTAGGGACCTGGTGCGGCGTGAGGCGGACTTAGAGGCGCTGGAGCGAAGGGGCAGAGAAGAGGATGGTGGGGCGGCCAGGAGACAGTTGGTTTTAGCTCAGCAGCAATACTCAGCGGTGCTTCTAGATGAGGCCAAGCAGGCATGGCTAGACACGCGTAGTCGTATTTATCAGTGGGGCGATAAGTCCGGTAAAATGATATATCGACAGTGCCAGGGTGTCATGCACGCCCAGCCTCCGCCCCAGATAGTGGGAATGGATGGGGAGCCCCTCTTGGAGCCGGAGGCGTTGGCTGACCGTTTCGCCGCATATTATGAGGCTCGTTACGCGCCACGGGAATGTTTGGAGGTGGAGGTAGTACAGCGCTTTATAGATGACCTTCCTCCTAAGGCCGTCACTGATGAGGCACGCGAAGTGTTAGACCGCCCCCTGTCGGATGAGGAGCTCGCCACAGCGCTGGGTGAACTGAACCCGGGCAAGGCTCCGGGGCCGAATGGGTTCCCTAGCGAGTTCTTTAAACACTTTATGACTCAGCTGGGCCCACACTTTCGCCCGGTCATAGAGGAGGCACGAGATACCGGCTCGCTGCCGCCGGACTGGCGCCATGCAGAGGTGGTGTTTTTTTTTAAGCCTGGGCGACCGCCAGAGGTCCATGCATCCTATCGCCCGATATCTCTGCTCAACACAGAGGCCAAGATACTAGCCAATGCCCTCGCCAATAGACTCAAGCCGTACATTACCGACCTGGTACATCCTGACCAGGCTGGTTTTATGCCACAGCGGGCTACTCGCCATAATATACGACGGGCGCAGGTCGCAGTGTGGGCCTGGCTAGGGCTGGGGGAACAGGCTGCACTGTTCTTAGCCGACATGGATAGGGCGTTTGATTCCCTAAGCTGGACGTATTTGTTCGCTCTTTTGGGGCGTCTCAACCTGGGCCCTCGTTTCTTGGCGTATATGCGGCTCCTATTCACAGATCTCACGGCGGCGGTGCGAGTGGGGGGGAGATTTCTTGCTTCTTTCGGCTCGAACGTGGGACGAGGCAGGGCTTCCCCCTCTCCCCATATCTGTTCGCCCTTGCTATAGAGCCCCTTGCGGCATGGGTGCGGATAGACGCTCAGCTCAGGGGTTTCCAGTGGGCGGGGGATTGATGGATAGAATAGCGCTATACGCTGATGACGTGCGGTTTTTCCTCACTAACCTGGAGCGCTCAGGGCCTAGGCTCCTGCGAATCCTGCAAATTTTTGGTGAAACCTCTGGATTATATTTGAACCCTCGGAAATCTACATTATGGATCCTGGGTGGCCCGCAGCCTGTTGGGGACTGGGCGGCGGAGCTTCAAATAGCCACAGATGGCATGAAATACTTGGGGGTGTTCCTGTCGGAGGACGCCTCCGTTGCTATGGAACGTAACATTACCCCGGTATGGGAGCGCACCCGAGACGACATTAAAGTCTGGTCCAGAATGCCACTCTCCATTCATGGTCGGTCGGCCATCTTTAAGATGGTGGCTCTCCCGTGTTTGATCTACCTGCTGCAGAATCACCCAGTCCTGATTGCGCAGAGTTGGTTCCGGCGCCTTAACTCGGCGCTCAGCCGATTTCTATGGGAGGGGGGTACGGCACCGGTTGCCCTGCGGACCTGCTTCCGGTCAACCTATACTGGGGGTCTGGCCACTTCAGATGTCCTTTCCTATTACCAGGCGTCCCACTTATTGGTCTTAAACGACTGGCGGTATGCTGACAGAAGTAACCCCGCCTACGCGGTTGAGAGGGCATTCATGGGCACAGTGTCCGTCCATACGCTACTCTACTCAGCGCCGCTCAGGAAGGCTCTGCCATCAGCCACACAGGTGGTTTTTCAGATCTGGAGGCAGACGCTACGTAGAATGGGTTGGTGGAACGTGCTAACCCAGGAGACCCCACTCTGGCACAATGGCCGCCTGCCCAAGTTGGACACCTTGCCGGGCTTTCGGGGATGGGATGTGATCGGCATCTCTACCTTAGGTGATGTTATGTCAAGGGGCGTGCTCAAGTCCTTTGATGACCTGCGCGTAGAATACGAGATGCCGAGAACTCAGTTCTATAAATATCTTCAATTCCGACATGCTTTGACACCATATATAGCAGGGTTGGATGACCTGCCTGAATTTAGCCCGATAGAGGCAAACATTTTTATGGGGGAGCTACCCGACAAGAAACTGTCCCGAATATATCAAACCGTGGTCCGACACTGTACCACCGATCTGCAGCACCTCAGAACAACATGGGAACAAGACGTTGGGGACCTGGATGAGGAGGATTGGGTGGAGGCACTGGAGAGCCCTAGGGGAGTTGCAATATCCACGCACCTGCGACTCATACAATTTAGGTACCAACACCGCACATATTATACTAGGCAGCGCTTATGGAAGGCGGGTCTTATTGCGTCCCCGGATTGCCTCAGGTGTGGGACAGAGGTTGGAACGCTACTACATACAGTGTGGGAATGCAGGGCATTGCAGAGATTCTGGACGGGAGTGCTTCGGTGCTTGGATGAAGTCCTAGCCTGGGTACTTCAAAGAGACCCTAAACTGACTCTGCTACATGTTCTGGCCGGGGTGGGAGGCATCAGATACAAGCGTCATTTGCTTCTATTGGGCTTAACCTTGGCAAAACGAGACATTGCGCGTTCGTGGAAAGCGCCCCAGGCTCCCTCTCTGGTGGCATGGAAGCGGGGCATGGACTTCTGCATGGGTATGGAGCAGCCTGTCTTTGTGGCCAGGGGGTGCCCGCTCAAACATTATAGGGTGTGGAAACGGTGGGCGGACTATCGTGGTCTGGAGCTGGACCCGCCTCCCGATGACACCAAAGACCAGCCTCGAATTTAGCCGGACTACCTTGGCACTTTTGTACAATTGTCAGTGACGGTACTATACTGTGCACTGAAAGTGTTTTACCTAGTAGAGCAGGCAGCAGCGCACAGGGAGGGGGAGGGAGTTGCGGGTGGTGGGTGGATGGGGGGAGGGACCAGTTTGTCGTATCCTTGATTTGTATTTCTTTTTCTTTTTTCTATAATGTAACAAGAGAAAATGACTGCATATGTGTTCAAACTAATGATGTTAGTGATTGACTCTGGGTGACAGAGGGTTACAGAATATATGCTTAATATGCACTCAATAAAAATCTGTTTAAAAAAAAAAACTTGTACTCATCAACTGGTGTAATGAAAGTTGTTGTCTCCTGAGACTCTACAGCAAGGGTACTCCAGTGTTATGCTGATCTGAAATCCAACAGAGAAAAAAGAATTTGGATTTCACAACTTCAGCTTATAATTTATGTACTTTGGGAGGAGGATGACAGTCAATGATCATATTCTAATTCAAGGTGCAGAGGTCAGCACATAAACAGATTTCACCCATTTTCTTTCTCCCTATAACTATGGGCTAACCCATGTGGATGAAGCAATAGCTCGAATAGTCCCTTCTGAACATAATTGGTCCAGAAGATTTTTAGGCTTCTGCCCAAATTATGCTAAGAAGTGATTATTCAAGCCTCTGACCTTGTGTGCAACTGGGGCTGCACACTTTTTTAAGTTTGATCAATTTGTCAAACTTGGAAATGTTCCCAAATTTTTCACAGAAAATGCCATGGAACTTCTCAATGAACCTTTCAATATTAAGATCATTATCACTCTCCATCCAAGAAATGGGAACATCAGCTACAACAATGGAATTATCCAAACCAGGGATTTCTCCCATTTTCTTTCTCACTATAACCTCTGGGCTAACCCATGTGGATGAAGCAGTAGCTCGAATAATCCCATCTGAACATAATTGGTCCAGAAGATTTTTAAGCTTCTGCCGAAATTATGTTAATAAGTGATTATTCAAGCCTCTGGTCTCACATTCTTCAGTACCGCTCTGATCTTGTGTGCAACTGGGGCTGCACACTTTTTAAAGTTTGATCAATTTGTCAAACTTAGAACTTGGAAACGTTCTTAAATTTTTCACAGAAAATGCCATGGAACTTCTCAATGAACCTTTCAACGTTCAGATCATTATCACTCTGAATCCAAGAAATAGGAACCTCAGCTACAACAATGGGATTATCCAAACTAGGACAAGCATTAAACTAAATCTGGCAAGATCCTGCCAGCCAATAATATTCCTACCTCTGATGCCAAGAAAACGTTTGTTACAGTTCTCCTTCAAAACAAGTGAAAGAGTCTACAGAATAACCTAACATGTCTAAATCGTGTTGTTCAAAGGCTTTAGGATGTATATCAATTTTGTTCTAAGGGGTTTTACTCCATTTTGTACTCCATTTTTCAAGATAAAAAGTATCTGAAATGATTTTTCGTGTACTCCTCCAAGCTTTCCTCTACAGATTGTTTGTAGTAAAACACTGTTTTTCTCTGAAACCATATTTTAGAGCCCCACAACAGTATCTGAATATTCATTCCAAGTGCCAAATGCACCAGATGGAGTGACTACTTCAGGCAAATTGTGAAAAAAAAGAAATTGCCACATTGACAAGGGCTGCACCGCATGTCAGAAGATCACAGTACCCCAGCAAACAAAAATGGTCCCAAAATGCCCAACAGCAGGGCACCAGCAGAAGGAGAGTCTAGGTGGCACCACTGGAGAGCTGCAGGAATAACAATCCCTGGAGAGTGGATAGGAAAGTATAGAAACAGGGTTCCAAAAATCAGTGAGGCCTGGTTAAATCTCAATGCTAGTCCCGATAAATGTCATTGGTAAAATGTGGTATTAAACAATCTCTAGTCTCAAAGTCTACATGAGCCCCCTCGCTGCCATCGCACGCCAGCACAACCTCAACATCATCTCCTACGCCGACGACACCCAGCTCATCCTCTCCCTCACCAACAACCCCACCACCGCCAGAGCCAACCTATACGAAGGTATGAAAGACGTCGCCGACTGGATGAGAAACAGCCGCCTTAAACTGAACTCAGACAAGGCGGAAGTCCTCATCCTGGGATCATCACCCTCCGCCTGGGACGACTCCTGGTGGCCCCCGGCCCTGGGCACCGCTCCCAAACCAACAAACTAAGCACGAAACCTGGGCTTCATCCTGGACTCCTCCCTGTCAATGACCAGACAGGTCAACGCCGTCTCAGCCTCGTGCTTCAACACCCTGCACATGCTCCGCAAGATCTACAGATGGATCCCCACAGAAACCAGGAAGACCGTCACCCCGGCACTCGTCATCAGCCGACTAGACTACGGGAACACCCTCTACGCCGGAACCACAGCCAAACTTCAAAAAAGACTCCAACACACCCAGAACGCCTCCGCACGACTCATCCTCGACATCCCCCGACACAGCCACATCTCCGGACACCTGAGAGACCAGCACTGGCTCCCCGTCAACAAGAGAATCACGTTCAGACTCCTAACCCACGCACACAAGGCTCTCCACAACTGGGGCCCCAAGTACCTCAACGACCGCATGACCTTCTGCACGCCCACCCGCCAGCTACGATCGACCAGCCACGCACTCGCCACCATTCCACGCATCCGCAGAGCCACCACCGGAGGAAGATCCTTCTCCTACCTGGCAGCCAAGACTTGGAACTTCCTCCCCACCCACCTTCGGCGAACCCAAGACCATCTCTCCTTCAGGAAGCAGCTCAAGACCTGGCTGTTCGAGCAGTAACTTACCCCTCCCCCAGCGCCTTGAGACCCTTCCGGGTGAATAGAGTGCTTTACAAATGCCGTGATTGATTGATTGATTGAAACAAGCCTCAAACTTATAGTAGAAGGTAAGTCTATATTTTCAAGTCCTAGACCACAAGTCCTGTCTTGCTGGTGTCCTCAAAGAACTGTCCAACTATTTGTCAAGACCACCAACAATACCAGAAGTAGAATGTGGTGCTCATAACAAACAAACACATCAAGGCCTATTTACACACAACACAGGAGTGCCAGGAGGACTAAAGAGAATACAATGCACAATGACCCAAGTATAATACATCTCCATTAATTAGAAGTTTCAGGGCAGGTACAATGCATCTCGTTAGGTACATGGACAGTGACTTTTAACATGCAGCAATGTCAGAAACAAATAACAGAGAATCAAACAGTGCAATTATTGTGTCAAAATGGCACTGGCGGCAAGCTGCATTGAATAATCAAACACAACAAATATGACCCCCAATCACTTGACTCTCATTTCATAAACAAAGATTTCTCATTGCCAGAAACAATATACAATGCCGCAGAAATGTAAATAATTATAAAGTCTAGTAGTCCTTGTGTATTTTAGAGCACAATATGAAGTGTGCAAGGGAAATAGATTGCAGTTGTGTCTCTTATTTTTTTTTTGTACAATCGTCCCATATTGTGTTGCCCTCAAAGATAGCGCCATTGAAAGCGACTCTGGATTGTACCATGTAAAGCTTGTAACGCTAAATAGGATTTACAGCTAGATTCACGAAAGAGCCGTTTTGCGAGTCCTTAATAGCGATTATTAAGGAATCGCTATTAAGGACTTGCAAAACGGGATTCATGTAGGAATCGCTAAATAAATTGCGATTCCTACACATTCCTTATTTGCGATTAGCAAATTGCTAATCGCAAATAAGGAATACTCCCCATTCATTCCTAAGGGCCTGAAGGCCCATAGGAATGAATGGGGAGTATTCCTTATTTGCGAATAGCAATTAGCTAATCGCAAATAAGATAGCGATTTCAAGGGTGCCAGGGGTGCCCAAAGGACACCCTGTAGCACCCCTGAAATGCAAATTTACACAGGTGTTGCACACACACGTCCAAAGGACATGTGTGTGTGTAACATGCAACAGAGAAAAATGCACTAAAGTGCTTTTTTCTATTTTTTCGCTATTTACCACGAAGTCAGACTTCGTGGTAAATAGCGGCCAAATATTGAGAATTCGCAATTTAAAATTGGTTAATGAATTGCATTTAAGGAATCTCTAATAGAGATTCCTTAAATGCAATTCCTCGCAAATATGCGAGTTCGCAAATAGCGATTTTTGCATTTGGGATGATGAATCCCAAATGCAAAAATTGCGCTCGCAAAGGGCCAGATTCTGAGAATCTGGCCCTTTGCGAGCCGATTTTTCGTTCATGAATCTGGCTGTTAAATCTTACTTCACTTCTACGAGGACGAACACTGGAATTAGGATGTTGCATAGAGGTGGCTAGAATGACAGTAGTAACAAAAAAGTTTAATCTGCATCGAAGAGTAGAAAGAATGTTTATTTTTCATTACCATGCAAAAGTAACAAGAGTTTTACAATGCCACACACTGTCTCATAGCAATCACTCAAATGAAGATCAATGTCGTCTTTTAAGATTATACCTTAACATATTTACACTGCTTAACTCTATTTTCATCATTCTACTTTCTAATATCCTCTCTGGTATCGTGGAACACATTCACAGTCAGGCGCACACCTGCTTTACATACATGGGTGCACAATAAATACTATGCAGAATTTTGTTTAAACTTTAGTGCTGTGGGGGAGCTGTACCCCTAAAATCTTCCATCGCCAAAGCACGCCCATGGAGTGGGTGGATCGGGACAGTGTTAGCCTCTAATAACAAGGAATTGTGTCCCACAGACAAGGTTAAGAACAAAATACAGGCAAACAAGACAGACTGAAGAAGTGAGTTCTAGAGTGGATTTTAGAAAACCATGTAGGTTATTTCAAGAAATTCAAAGGGTGTAATACAAAAATAGGACATATAGATCAATGCCATAAATGTTGCCAATTCGTGGAATAAACAGAGTTTATTATTGATTTTGCCTAACTAAACTCCAACTTGTGCAGCAAAATCAGTAACAAATCGGACAGGACCCTTAGAGGATCAGGGAACTCTTTGGGCTCAACCCCAAAATCAGGGGTTTATATGCACCTTTCATGCATAGGAAAGCACAAAAAAATTACAAACTCATCATGGTGTGAGCAAAGAATGTCATCATCAACAAAACAGGACAAATCAGAACGAATCAACGTCACATATCCCTATCCTGCAGCACTACCCACTACATGAATATCAATTCAGCCCCTCTGACCTAATATCGTCTAGAAGTGTTGGAACAAACTTGTTACATAAACAGTGAACCTTTATGAAAGTAATACAGCTCACAAGCAGAAGATTATTAAAAAAATGTTATAGTGAACTAGAGTGCATTCCTTTGAGAACAGTGACATATAGAAGTAAACAAACCACGTATTGCTTTATGCAGCAGAAATATAACTGAGAATAAACATTTTTATAGAGAGACCATTTTAAACAAGATGACATCGAGACTTAACTGATGCCTAGTTTGCATTAGCCATGGAAAACACACCTTAACATTTTGTAGCAAATTTGTTTCAATGTAAACAGTCTCATGTCAACATACATATGTGAAATAAAGTGTAGATTGTTATTCTGCACACTGTTAATAGTGCACGTTTTGTATCAGACTACTAAATCTCCCACTCTGTCACAGCACGAACTTTACAAGGATAACTCCTTACAATTGTGATATACAACTTCATGCTCCCTAAAAAAAGAAACTTCTTCTCAATGTGCTTTCTGTAACAGTATTGTTCAAAATAGCAATAACCTGTTCCATACCACTCCACCTTCCTGTTTCTTTTCTCTACCCATCTATTGACAAGATGTGTTATATCTCAAGCATCTTGTGGTCAGGTACACGTAAAGACCCCATGCTGTTAGACCTGACATATTTAGCATGGCTTTTCCCCAGACTTTATGCCTTTTAACCTAATTTTGGTGAACTCATTTTGTTGGGATTATGACTCTGTGCACTTTACCCCTGCTAATCAGTGGCTTGATGCGTGTGCTCTCTCCTTTAAAGATGATAAAATTGTCCTACACCTGATTGATATCCTTAGTTTACTTAATCCCTAGTACATGTACCCAGGGCCTGTAAATGAAATGCTACTAGTGAGCTGCAGCTCTCCTTGTTCAACCCTCTAAAGTAGCACTGTCAAACAGGTTTTAGGCCTACCACTGCAGCCTGTAGTGCAGTTTTAAACTGTCATTTCAGTCTGCCAAAGTAAACCCTTTGCCAGGCCTGAACCTTTCTTTTTAATACTTATCAGTTACCCATAACGCAGGCCCTATAAAACTCAAAGTGTGGTGTGCATAGTATCTGAAAAGTAGTTCATGCATGTTAAAGATTTACATGTCCTGACAGTGGAAAACTCCTAAAGTTGTGTTTCTGTGCAGCAAGACTATCTCAAAAGATAAAACCAGGGTACCTTATTACTGGTAGTAATGGTAGTGGGAATAGAGAACTGTTTCTTCCTCTAAAATTCATTTTAATTTAGGATGCCCTTTAATGGTAGAGTCAGATTTTAAGTTACTGTTCTGAAAAATGACACTTTTAAAAAGTTTCATTTTTTTTGTCTAAACCAAAAGTGCCTTTCTGTCAGTGTACAGGGTCAACTGAGTATGAATGGCTCTCCTCTAGTGTGTTGTGGATTCCTTCCAGATATGGGAACAAATGGGCTTTGGGTGTGAGGCATATTGTTGCATTCCTGAGCAGGATATCCTGGGGGTTGTACTCAGCCCACCCTGAGTTTCAAAGGGTGGTCTCAGGGCTTGCCTATTCCCTTCATCACTTCCAAGGGCTACCTGCCCCGGCACTGAGAAATGCAGCTCAAACCTAGGCCTTTATTACCCTAAGCAGTTTGAAGCCAAACCCAGGAAAGGGATAAGGTTAGAGAACAGTCATCCCTCACCCACTGACTGGCCCTGGGGATAAAAGCGGCACATTTAGAACCTCTCATAAGAACACTCCAGGGCCTGTGGAAGATTCCAAAGAGGAAGGACTGTCCTGCTGTCAGAAGAGGGAAGACTGCACCTAATTGCCTTGAACCCAGGCTTACCGACCTCCTATTTGAGCTATAGAAACACAGCAAGCTTCCACAGACATCCATGCATATAGCCAGCTGACCAGCACCATCTGGATCTGCGTTTACCTGCCTAGGCCCTGCTGCTAACCTTCGCTGGAGTGAGTACGAATCCTAAAGAGGTGCCCCCAGGTCCTGGACCCTTGGATGCAGGGTTGGATTGGGATTCAAAAGCAGCCGGGGCATGCTAAAAAAAAAGTGGCCCACATTTGCATATTGCCTTTCCTCAAAACACTTCTTCGGCGAAATTATATTTTATTTTAAAAAGGGGGGATACAAAAAATGCACGGATTCGTTTACACTGGTGACTGAAAACAAGTGAGGACACTTTTGCTGTGGCCCCCTGCCCCACTAGATATGCATACATTAATGGTCCTACTCTGCGAGAGAAAGAAAGTGACACCTCTGCCTGTTGCTAAACGTGAGGTAATGATCACCCATCTGCCTCCATAAAGGCAACTCAGACTCCCACTGGGCTGCTGGCCGTATCTGAACAACAGCAACACCACCCAAGTCTAACCCCTCAGACTGCTCCAAAAAGCAGCCCACAGTTGGAACTCAGCACCGGCCCCTCGGGCCAATCCGACGCTGTTTAGATGGCATCAGAGTGTTCTCCTTCTGAACTGAAGGTGAAAATCCATGCAATCTCAAAGTGGACTCTGTGCTGAACAGTGGCTGTCTGCGACGCCTACCAACAAGATTCTCCCATGAAGGCTGCTGTTCACTTCAGCCCGACAGCCCATGTCAGCAGCAACAGCCCAAATGCACCACAAATATGAAGCAATAGTGATAACCGGATCTTTGGTGTACACAGTGACCATCTACGATGCTCGACCTGCTCGTCATGCCCACAGCGGTCTCCATGCGGCCCCTGACAGCACAAATATCATACCTGCTGCTCCTCACTTGGACTTGAGAAGGTAAACTCTTCATCTGGAGGAACCTGGACCCTTTATACAACCTGCACTCAATTGTGGCCAGTTTGACCTTGTGACTTGACCCCGGTCCAGCATGACCAGATAACCATGTAAATGTAAATGTATTGGCATTTATATAGCGCACTACTTACCCGTAGGGTCCCAAGGCGCTTCGACCGCTGCGAAACCCTTCCTGGCTTCCCTGAGAGATGGTCCCTTAATGGGTATCTCTAGGGTGAGACCAGGCATCCCCGGCGGTCTGGTGGGGCCGTTAGTGAAGATGAGGCAAGCTAATGCCCAGAGTTGCCGAGTGTGATCGCTGATCAGAGTGGGCACCGAGGCGAGAGAATTACCGAGTCCGCTGACCCTGGTCCAGAAACCTGCAGCGGAGGGAATCGAACCCTGGTCCCGGGCCGTCCTCTGCTCTCGGGTCTGCCGCCTCTAACCAGTGAGCCACACTACTTGAGTGGTGCATTGTGCTTTTTGGTGCCATTTCTCCTTGAAACTTTAAGAATTCATAACTCTGTCCTGTATATTGCATTTTTTTCATTTTTGTGTCATTTTATTTATTAAAATGTACTCTATTGCTCTATCGTTCTAAATTGTTTGGAGATGTTTCTTCTGTTGTGTTTTCACTTTATTACAGTTTAAGTTCTGCATACATTATTTACACATTGTCTCTAAGTTAAGCCTGACTACTTTTCTGCCAACCTATCAGAAGGTTTAACACAGGTTTATTTGGTGACGATTGAGGTTCACCCTGACAATGATTGCTTTTTGGGTGGGGATTAGACCCCATCAACTAATGACCAAATTTCTTACAAATAATCTGGTCTATTGAGAAAAGGGGCCGGACCTCAGGCCAAGCCTAAATCAGGCTTTGGGAATACCATATCCATGCCAAAAAAATGAGCCATTGTCAAAACCCAGTTTGCACTAGTGTTGAGGATGTTTTATATAGTATAACCTTTGGTGGGATGTGTCTGTAGCACTTTTAATGTTTCAAGTCCACAGGTGAATACTAGCTGACAATGGTGGTTCCCATATGTGTCATTTGGTGGAGGTGTGCACCTTTTACATACTAAGAGGGTACTTTGCATGTCTGAAGCATTAGTCATTTAGGGAGGGGGTTGTAATGCTGCTTGAAAAATAAACAGAATTTGATTTACTTCTTCATACTGTGTCACCCTATCTGCCCATTCCAGTAGTCAATGGGATCTTTTCCAAAGAGTTGTTTATTTGAACAGGTGTTCGCCGAGTCTAAACACTGGAACTTATTTAGAGCTCCTTGACTTAACTAAGATGCCTGCAATTGATGACTGCGCTTATTGTGATGTTTGCCAGTTTTTAGTTTTTATCTGTATTTCTTTATTATTGAGTAGAAGAAATAAATACATTGTGTAGTTGCTTGAAATGAAGTAAAAAGAGAGAAAAGAAAACGTATTCCCATTCATGCCAATCTGATCCAAATCAATTACCCATGAAACATACAAAGATTTCACATTGTGGGCTTTGGACAGTTCAAAGTGCAGTAGGTTATTCATGAAAAAGTAATCTATTGCCTGAATTAGCTGATATTAAGCGGCTTGCCACAAAGCCACTTTCATCAATAATTTATAGCACATGTTAAGTAGACTAATCGGTCTATATAATAGGACAGATTGTCAGTTTTTATCTTTCTTTAAACATTAGACAATTTTGGATTCTTGGAAGGTTGAAGGGATCTCTCCTCCTTCTTTGATATAATAAAAAAAGATCAACTAAAAAAGGCAATAGTGCAAAGGAAAAAGTCTTTAAAAATTCTGTGGGCATCCCATCATTTCCACAAGATTTAGCATTTGGCATTTTCTTTAGCGTCTCTTGAATTTCAATAGGCGTTATAGACTTCAGTAAGGACTGAGATAGTAAATTAGATAGACTAGGGATGTTGATTGGTAGCATGATACTGTACAATGTTAGTCTTTGTCACAATGTATTGTGTCTGATAGATGTCACTGTAGTGTTATAAAAACATATTAGCAATCTCATCCTCGCCTGTTACTAATTGCCCTGTCAAAGGATTCTCTAGAATTTTATTGTGGACTTCTCACTTTTGGCCCTGGTGGACCAAACCAAAAACTTACAGATATGTTAACTTTCTTCATATTTTTTTTGTTGATAGATGTTTTAGATTTAATAATCTCCTCCAAACTAAAATAATCCCTTAGGTTTTGTTTTGCTGATGCTAATAAGCCTACCACTTGCTCTATTCCAAAATTCCACTCCCTAGCTTCAGTTGTGTTATCTAATGCTGCCTGCAGGTTCGCTTTCTACAGTGAGCTTTCTTTATTCTAGTTAGCCTTAAAAGCAAAAATTATCCCCCTCAATGTTGCCTTGAAAGCCTGACAAATAGTGAACAAAGAGGCAGTTGCACTATTAATAGCAAAAAGCTCTGGAATATACTGCTTTGTTTTCATGACCCATTTAGAATTAGAGAGCAAGGATCTGTCGAGCTGCCATCTGGATCTATCCCTTTTACTTAAATCAAGCTCTCCTACGAAAGATACCAATGATCCGTCTGAAAATACATTGGCCTGAATATCCAATTGACCTCTGTTCAATAATTTCAAGACTAAAAAAAATCAATATGTGAGGCAGTTTGAAATCTCTGTGAAATAACATGTATATTGTTTGTTATTTGAATGATCTTCTCTTCAAGGATCTAGCAGCTGGTAACTAGACTTTAAAGACTCTATTATTCTTTTCGTTTGATTGCTGTTTTTTATTCCTATTTGGCATATCACTGGCCAGTAAGTAAGTAAGTCAAGTTTATTTGTTGATTATTTAAAATCATTACAAACAGCAGAAAACATATTCAATTTAGGATCTAATTAAAAATATACGAAAACAGCGAGTTTCTAAGTCTAAGATGAGATTCACAGGTAAACTTTTCCATAATTTGTTCAACTGCAATAAGTCAATTTACTAAAAAGCGATTTAATAGCAAAAAAAAAACAACAAAAAAGTGCATTGTGCAGTCTGAATCAAAAATTAAAAAGCCTTAAAATAAACAGCAAAGATTACTGATAAGCCGTTTTAAATTAATAATAATACATAATATACTATCCACCAACAAGAATTAAAGTGGTTTGTATTAGCAGCATTGGGTTGTTAATAAACTTTCGAATTAGGAAAAATTATACATGATGAGCTGTCCATCATTATGAATTTACATTTAGGTCGGAACAATACATGGAATAAAAGTTAAAGTGCCTTGTGCGAGCAGCGAAGGTTACACATCAACTTATACGTAACAAACAATATACTAAGACTCTCTGGCCAAATCTCAAATCAAGTTATAGTAGCCTCCCAAAATCAACGGGCCTACTGCCCCTAGAGCCATTTCATTAAGCTAAGTAAGAGAATCAATATTGTCACTTATTGGACCATAATAATTGATAACATTTTAACTGTATCCTTTAATTACAGCTATGACCCAAAACCATCTACCTTGTGGATCCCTGATCACCTCCGTAATTTCCGAATCAATATTGTTGCCTAATAACATTGCAACTCCCCTAACCACCACCTGTGCTGATGCAAAGAATGTATGGGAGTACCTATGAGGGACTGACAACTTTGGAGTATTCCTTTTGAGATGGTGCAAAAATAGATAGCCACCCTAACAAACTACAATGTTTTCTTTTGTTAATTAGTCCATTAACATTGCATGAAAGAATTTTAATCTTTTGTTTCGCAGGCGATGCCATCCTAATTTGCCTTTTAAATTCTCTCCTAATACTAACCACATGCCATTTAAAATCACATAATTTATTTTTTTGCTGAGTTCTGTACAACATGATTATACAAATTTTTCTTTTTGCAAATGGGCTCCCCTCCCCACCCCGGATGCCCACCCTGAAAAACCCCGATAGGAAAGGGAAAATCAGCCTACCACCCTTTCCTATTATTGTGCCCTTTTAGTGCCTTGGTATGGCACTAGAGGTTTCTGTTCCTATGTTGGCCGCCATAAAATCACCAAAACCCCAGCCCTTCCTGGGAGATTAATACAGTACCCTTCCTTATGTAAATGTACAGGAATTTTTATAGCGCAAATCACCAACTGGTTTCTAAGCGCTTGCTTAGGGAACCCATCCTGGTATTCCCCTGTGAGATAACCCCAGCAGGGTATCTGCAAGGTGAAAGCCAGGCATCCTGCCGCGAGTTGCCGTTGTGGAGATTTAGCAAGCTATTGCCCAGAGTCGCAGAGTATGAACCCATGAATCGAGTAGGCACCGGAGTGAGAATTGTCGAGTCCATGGACATTTTAGGACTCAAGACCCCGCCGAGCCGGGAATTGAACCTTGGTCCCGGGCTGACTTCTGCTTCCAGGTCTGCCTCCTCTAACCAGTGAGCCAAACGTCTCCACTTCTTATGTATCCACAATTTGACTACTTAACCTGGCCCCCATTATTTAACTGTCGCAAAAACTTTTTTGCCTGCTGTATTGAATGCAAAATATGGAATTGCCCTTTAACAAGAACTTACATTTTTGACTGTTCACTAGGTTTCGAAAGTCACCAGAATTAGAAAGGAATATACATGGATATTTTGAGTTAGTCTGTTGCTGGAGTAGGACTTGATGAGCCCTCCTAATAGAGTGCTAGTTTTTATTGTTCCCCTCCCCTGGTAAGAAATATTTCTGGATAAGGTCTGAGATTAATTTAATGGAGTCTTGACCTGCTTCCTGTCCTTCCGGGATGCCCACTATACGTAGATTTGACCGCCTAGACAGTTTTTCAGACTCATCAATCTTGATCCAGGTATCTTCCAGCTACTGGCTATCCTTAATCCGAAAATGTCTTGTAGTTCTTCTGTGCCTCTTCGAGATCGGAGATGGGCTGCTCCGTGAGAGTTAGCCTTTGATTAAGTTGTGTTATATTATCGTTGATTTGATCAAGTTGGCATTTTACTTCCCTGTGGCATTTTCCTGGGCTTTTTTTATCTCTCTGATCTCTGACAGGATTATTAACTGCATATCTCCACTAAGTTCTAGTCCTGGCTCAGTTTAATTAGCCACTTGAAACTGAAGGTTGTGATCCCTGAGAGTGACTAGACATGTCATTGGCGGATTTGTTACTAATATTGGCTGAGTATCTTCCTTTAATGACTTTACTACTTTGAGCCCAAACAATGGGTAAGTGGGTTTTTGCCCCAGACAGTCGTTGTTTTTTACATTTGGCCCGATGTCATGTAGATTATATATGGTGCGATCTTGCAGCAATTCCAGTTCTGGTTCTATCGAGGCAAGTTCACCCTGATCTATAGGATTCCTCTTCTTCCTCTGTGAGAACATTGATTTATTCCATTAGATTTATGCTTGAACTGCTTTCGTCAATATCAATATCTTCCTCTTGACTTGCCGGGCCCCTCTGCCCCACCTTGTTTTTTTGAGCTCTACCCGCTTTAGCTGCTCTGGAAACTTTAACCAGAGTGCTGGGCTTGACAGCTACCTGTGTTGCTGTGAGACGCTTCATCTGGCCTGAGAAATTGATTAGGGTAGAGTAATATCTGGTAGATGAGGATGATTTTTTGGGGGGACAGGACAAGATGGGCCAGGCCAGGCCAGGCGGCAGCAAGCAGCATCCTACACCTAGGAGGGCCGCGCTGAATACTGCACTTTTTCACAAGGGCTGCATAATGCTTGCCTCGCAATTCTGCCCCTTAGCCCTTTGCCCCCAATGCCCCAATGCAGCTCCTATCGTTCTGTCTTTCTGTAGTCCATTAGCGTGATGGAGATTTGCAGCAGCCTTTTTACAACTCACTTGCAACTCCCTTGCAAAGCTGCTGGCAATTCTCACGACATAGCTCCTACAGTGACTCAGTTGTGACAACCATCGGCTGCCTTAATCCTCTTGCACTCTCCGGGACACAGGCTAGCAACACCTGTTTCCCTGCAGAGGGCTATAGTGCCCTCTGGAGCACATGTCTGTGAACCGAACCCCCCAGAAGCAGAAGCAGGGTTGGGTCGCGGAGCGCATCTCTCCGCTCAGCAGCGCTGAGTAGGATTGTGAAGCTCAATTCTCCACCAAGCAGTACGTCGGCCCTACAACCAGAAACAGATGTGACCTCCTAGACAAGGTGCATGACTGGACCTTCTCGCCTCTCCCCCATGTTTGCCAGTTTGTTGTATATTTTGCAATAAAGACTAGCTTCTGCTAAGTACCAGTATCAGGTACAGTGATGTTTTTTCATTGAAATGTTCTACCTGTGGTTTGTTTTCTACTAGAAAAGGAACAGAGATTATTGGACTGCAAAGGATAAATATTACTAGACAAGCTACTCCCTCCAGACATCGAACAACTCAAGAACAATCCATCTGTGCATAAATGTGGAACAGAGCTTATTTGAAACACAGGTCAAAATGCTATACATTTATGCAGTTCTGTGCGAACCAAGGTACTTTGTTTAAAGCTCCCACTTCAGTCATACTACATGAAAGAGCTACAGCTGCACTGCAACTGAATATTAGGCACCATTTTGCATTTGCTTTCAGGAATTGGTGAATGCCCCTTTAATGCACTTTCCTATCGATCAGTGTATGCTTTGTTCATAAATTTTGATCCCTATGTCTAATCTGATTTTGTCCATTTTATGTACCTTTTTCGTATTACATTTTGTCCTCTTTAGCTACTATTGGACCTCATAAGCACCTTAATTCTTAATGATTTTGTTTTTGGTTATTGTTGCATATACATCAAGCGGATTTTAGAGGACCATGGTGCTTGAGTCAGGCTACCAAGGGTGAGTCAAGGACACCTCGGAGAAACCAGTTCAGGTTTATGGATCTGACTTGTTCTTTTAAGAAGTCATTCGCAGCTCACATAAATACCGTGGCCTCTCTACCCTCAGCTATAATGCCTCATTTATCAACAATGGTCAAAGGACAACTAACTCTATCAGTGGTCCCAGAGTCTTCCTGACTCACCGCCCTTACAAACAAGGCAATGTAAGTAAGAATTTTCTTGGAGGTGTAGGCCCATAGAGACCTGGGTATTTGAGCTAACATGTGCCTTATTCAGACACACTGCTCTCAAATATTATACCTTGTGGAGAGCCTTTCTTTATCACTGGTGGGTTTTTTTTCTCATAAAAATAGTGCGTGATGGGGGGAATTGGCATTGCCACACAGGCTAAGCCACGCGTGCCATTACCATGCAAGCAGAACACCGCTTGCCTTAACAAGGCATATGCCTTAACCACAGATATACCCGAACCATGCATTTTCTCCTACCTGTAGTGGAAGCAAGTTGTTAATCTTCCCCTACACCATGGCTGGTTATTACTATTCAAGTGCAGAGCTTATGCTATTAAACAAACAACACACTGCTAAACGTTTACACTGTCCAGAAGAGCTACCTGTTTTAGCACCTAATCCTAAACCTGTCACCAAAAGCAGTCAATGTGAGTCCATCCCACGCCTTACACCAGTGTTGGCAAGGACTGGAGGAGGGAACACTGTGGAGCAGAAGAAGTAAATAAAGGGGCTCTATTTTAATTCACGATCAATCCCCAATTACGCACTTGAGGTATGGAGTCTGCTAGAATCAGAGAAAACAGATATATGTTTTATAACCGAAACCTGGCTTCACGAGTCAACCCATCCTGATGTGGCAACTCCCTTCCCCCCAGAATATCAACTAATCTGACTAGACAGAAATAAAAAAAGAGGGGGTGGCCTTGCAATAGCTTTTAGGGCAAGATCGAAGATAAGTATTTCGGATATTACTGGATTAAATAGTGTATTTTTAGAATAGAAAAACAGAACAAGGGAACCAGGAGAGGCGCCCTTGTATACAGACCTCCTGGCCCAATAACAAATTTCCGTAACCATTTGACAGAGATCATTGCCCCACATATACTAGCAGCAGATAACTTTCTTCTCATTGGACATTTTAATTTCCTTGCAGAACTCTCTTCTGATACAGACTCTTGTCAACCGATCACCAACCTAAACAAACTAGTACAGAAGGTGACTGGACCCATCCATTCGGCTGGCCACACGCTTGATCTCCTGTTCACAAATTAAGCCAACATTATGGTGAAACCTCCTATCCCTCTGATCTAGTCTTACCATAGCTTACTAAAATTCCATTGACGAATAACTACCACTCTAGAAAATGTAAGTATTTGACAGAAATGTACCAGGGCCTGGAGAAAAGTCTGCCTTTCAGCCTTTTCTTCAAATTTTAGTCCTCCTCTCTTGACAGGCTCAGAGAATATAGACCATACAGCAGACATCTTTGAGAAGGTAATAACACAGGCCCTTGACATTATTGCACCACTGTCAGAAGTCAAATTCAAGTCTAAAGCGTAATCCTGGTTCACAGAATCTCTAAAAATTGACAGACTAGCTAGAAGGAAAGCGGAACATAAATGGAGAACAACTAAAAGTACTGAGGACAGACTAACCCATAAACACATCTATAGACATTATATAGACAATATCAAGATAGCCAAAAAATGAATACCATTAATAGAATTGACAAAGCTGCAAATTCATAAAAGCAATTGCACAAAATATTAAAAGAATTTACTAACCCTTCATCCTTACAAAAAGACAGTCCATTCCCACAAGATTGAGTAGATACATTGTCAACCTTTTTTGATGAAAAAATTAAAATAATTCTTAACACCTTTCCTAAACATAATACCGAAGAGCAAAGCACAGGTTTGACCACATTCAGACTCCCACCACAGTACTTTTAGAAGAGTTTACTGAACATACCCAGGATCATGTCAGAGCAACCCTCTTTAAGACCAAATCTGGTTCTTTAGTCGACCCTGTCCCTCCCCATATTCTGTCAACTCTCTCCCCTGTTGTCCTTAAAGGTCTTACTGACCTTTATAACATGTCCTTAAATGAAGCGGCAGTTCCCATTATATGGAAATCAGCCAATGTCAATCAATCAATCAATCAATCATTTCTAAAGCGCACTACATGCACTCAAGGGTCTCAAGGTGCCGGGGGGGGCGGGGGGGTGCTACTGATCGAATAGCCAGGTCTTGAGTATCCTCCTGAAGGTCAGCTGGTCTTGGGTGTGTTCTAGGCTCAGTGGGAGGGTTTTCCATGTCTTGGCAGCAAGGTGGGAGACCTGTGGTTGTTCTTCGATGCCCGGGACGGTGGCGAGTGAGAGGTCGGCGGAGCGTAGCTGGTGGTTGGGGATGTAGAAGGAGAGATGTCTGTTGAGATAGGCTGGGCCGGTCTTGTGGAGTGCCTTGTGTGCGTGGGTGAGGAGCTTGAAGGATATCCTCTTGTTAATGGGGAGCCAGTGCAGGTTTCCCAGGTGGGGGTGATGTAGCCGTGGCATGGTATGTCAAGGATCAGTCGTACCGAGGCATTTTGGATGCGTTGTAGTCGTTTGATTAGCTAGGTCGGGGCTCCCATGTAGAGGGCGTTTCCGTAGTCAAGTCTGCTGCTGACGAGGGCCTGGATGACTGGCTTTCTTGTATCCATCGGGATCTATCTGTAGATCTTGCAGAGCATGCAGAGGGTGTTGAGGCAGGAGGAGGAGATGGCGTTGACTTGCTTTGTCATTGAGAGTGTTGAGTCGAGGATGATTCCCAGGTTGTGTGCATGGTCGGGGGTTTCAGGGCTGCACCCAGTGCGATCGGCGACCAGGAGTCGTCCCAGGCTGAAGCGTTGGAGCCGAGGATGAGTACCTCCGTCTTGTCCAAGTTTAGCTTCAGACGAATCGTCTTCATCCAGTCGGCGACGGCCTCCATTCCTTCGTGGAGTTTGGCTTTGGCGGTGATGGGGTCTTGGTAAGGGAGAGGATCAGCTGTGTCATTGGTGTAGGAGATTATGTTGAGGTCGTGCTGTTGGGCTACGTGTGTGAGCGGGGCCATGTAAATGTTGAACATTGTCTGGCTGAGGGAGGATCCCTGGGGTACGCCGCAGATGATCTTGGAGGCTTTGGAACGGAATGGGGGAGGCGGAAGCTCTGGGTTCTGCTGGAGAGGAAGGAGGTGGTCCAATCCAGAGCATTGTCTTGGATCCCTGCGGCATGGAGGCGCGTGCGTAGTGTGCGGTGGCAGACGGTGTCGAAGGCGGCAGATAGGTCTAGGAGGAAGAGTGCTGCGGTATCGCCGTTGTCCAGCAGGGTCCTGATGTCATCGGTGGCAGCGATGAGGGCAGTCTTGGTGCTGTGGTTGCTGCGGAACCCTGACTGGGAAGGCTCCAGGATTCTGTTTTCTTCGAGGTATCCGGTTAGCTGTCTGTTGATGGTTTTCTCGATGACCTTGGCCGGGAAGGGGAGCAGAGAGATGGGCCGGAAGTTCTTGAGATCTCTTGGGTCTGCCTTAGGTTTTTTGAGTAGGGCGTTGATCTTGGAGTGTTTCCAGATCTCTGTGAAGGTCACGATCTTAAGGGAGAGATTGATGACGTTGCGCAGGTGGGGTGCGATGGAGCTGCTTGCTCCGGTGGAATGGGCCTGACGGAGAGCCGGAGTGGATTGTGTGCATGGTAATGATGGTGTCATCGATGCTCACACTGGCCCAGGCTAGCAGGGGGTCGTAGTCGATGGTGTACAGAGGATCTGTTGTGTTGCTGTCTGTTGGGGCTGTCTGGGTGTTGAAGCTGTTGTGGGTGTCTGCTATCTTGCAGTGGAAGAAGGTGGCGAGGGAGTCGCAAAGGGCTTGCGACGGCAGGAAGTCGTTGGTGTTGGAGCTGGGGTTGGAGAGTTCCTTCACAATGTTGAAGAGCTCCTTGCTATTGTGTGCTTTGTTGTTGAGGCGGTCTTTGAAGGAGGTCCTCTTGGCCGCCCTGATGAGGTGGTGGTGGTGGTTGCGGATGGCGTCCTTGTGTGCTGCGTGGCTGTCCGGAGTTTGTTCACGGTTGCATTTCTTCTCTAATTTCCGGCAGGCTAGCATGGTTGAGTTCTGGGGTGAACCAGCTGGCCCTCTTGCTGGTGTCTCTGTGGGGGATTTCTTCAGCGAGGCGAGGGTGTTGGCGCAGTCCTCGATCCAGCGTCTGAGGCTGTGGGGAGCGTTGTCGGTGTTGGAGGGTTCGATGGGTGGGCTGAGAGCGAGGTTTGCGAGTAGTTGGTCTTCTGTGATTTTGTTCCGGCAGCGGTGGGGGATCTGTTGGGTGCAGTGGTGTGTGGTGGGCTTCTGGAAGGTGAAGTGGATGCTGCGGTGGTCTGTCCGGAGGAGTTTGGTTGTGCGGCTGACAGAGAGGTGCGGGCTTGAGGAAAAGACGGGGCCGAGCATGTGGCCGGCGGAGTGGGTGGATGTTGTGACGAGTTGCTTCAATCCGAGGTTGACGAGGTTATCGATCAGGGTTGTGGAGTTGTTGTTTTTCTGAAGGTGAAAGTTCAGGTCTCTGAGGAGGATGTAGTCAGTGGAGATCAGGGCGTGCGTGCTGATCAATAAGGCGATGGAGTTGCTGAACTGGGGGCTATGTCCTGGGGGGTTGGTAGACGAGGGTGCCACTGAGGGTGGAGTTAGGGTCTGTGTGGATCTGGAAATGCATGTGTTTGGTGGTGCTGAGCGCGTCGTCGGTGCTAGTCAAGACCCTGATGCTGTTCTTGTGAATGATGGCAATTACTCCTCCGGTGGTGCGGTCTCTGCGGGTGATCTTGTAGCCATCTGGGATGGCTATGGCGATATATATATTTTTGTCCACCCTAAGCGTGGAAGTGTATTCTCAGATGTGAGACCCTTGCTCATTGCACCATCAGGATTCAAGCAAACCGGGCCGAAGACGGCTGTAATGCCAGAAACCGGTCCCCGGGAGCTTGTTTCCTTCCCAGTGTAAGAATTGGCTTTTGTAGTTTGGTTTGCCCTGTTCCCATCATGCACTGGGACAGGAACAGACTAATTTGCATACAGCCAGGTTCTGAAACTGGGATGGTGCAGTGAGCTAAAAAACGGTGTTGGATCTAGCCCGGATCTCTTGACTGGGTGAGAGCTTTCTGCTTAATTCAGAGACTCTGTCCCTCACCACCCCTTGTTGTAAATATTTTTGTCCACCCTAAGCGTGGAAGGGTATTCTCAGATGTGAGACCCTTGCTCATTGCACCATCAGGATTCAAGCAAACCGGGCCGAAGACGGCTGTAATGCCAGAAACCGGTCCCCGGGAGCTTGTTTCCTTCCCAGTGTAAGAATTGGCTTTTGTAGTTTGGTTTGCCCTGTTCCCATCATGCACTGGGACAGGAACAGACTAATTTGCATACAGCCAGGTTCTGAAACTGGGATGGTGCAGTGAGCTAAAAAGCGGTGTTGGATCTAGCCCGGATCTCTTGACTGGGTGAGAGCTTTCTGCTTAATTCAGAGACTCTGTCCCTCACCACCCCTTGTTGTAAATATTTTTGTCCACCCTAAGCGTGGAAGGGTATTCTCAGATGTGAGACCCTTGCTCATTGCACCATCAGGATTCAAGCAAACCGGGCCGAAGACGGCTGTAATGCCAGAAACCGGTCCCCGGGAGCTTGTTTCCTTCCCAGTGTAAGAATTGGCTTTTGTAGTTTGGTTTGCCCTGTTCCCATCATGCACTGGGACAGGAACAGACTAATTTGCATACAGCCAGGTTCTGAAACTGGGATGGTGCAGTGAGCTAAAAAACGGTGTTGGATCTAGCCCGGATCTCTTGACTGGGTGAGAGCTTTCTGCTTAATTCAGAGACTCTGTCCCTCACCACCCCTTGTTGTAAATATTTTTGTCCACCCTAAGCGTGGAAGGGTATTCTCAGATGTGAAACCCTTGCTCATTGCACCATCAGGATTCAAGCAAACCGGGCCGAAGACGGCTGTAATGCCAGAAACCGGTCCCCGGGAGCTTGTTTCCTTCCCAGTGTAAGAATTGGCTTTTGTAGTTTGGTTTGCCCTGTTCCCATCATGCACTGGGACAGGAACAGACTAATTTGCATACAGCCAGGTTCTGAAACTGGGATGGTGCAGTGAGCTAAAAAACGGTGTTGGATCTAGCCCGGATCTCTTGACTGGGTGAGAGCTTTCTGCTTAATTCAGAGACTCTGTCCCTCACCACCCCTTGTTGTAAATATGGCGATGTCGGGTGCGGAGGAGTCATTAAACTAGGTCTCTGTTAGGAGGGCGACATCCGGGGATGTTGTGTCGAGCAAGTCCCAGAGCTCAACAGCATGCGGAGGTGGTTGGGGTCTTTCTTGGCAGGTGGTTCGTCGGCTCTGAGGCTGGTGTCGCTGCAGTTCTGGCAGGTGAAGGGGCCCTGTGTGCATTTTGGGGCGGCCTTGAAGCAGGTGTGGCACCGTCCGGAGGTGAGAGCGTGCAGAGCACTGGCGTTGTAGTGGCATTGGTCGTCGTGGCGGGAGTGGGGCCAGGGATTCTGGCACTGGGTGCATTCCAGGCACGGACGGGTGCAGACAGGCTTGCCTTAGTCGTGCCAGCGGCACGGCCGGCATATATGGGGAGGTGGGAGGGAGGAACAGCTGGGAGATGGAAGGGTCGGGCAGCGAATAGGCAGTGGGCTGTCAGGGGGGCGTGGCCGCAGGGGATGCAGCTGTGAGGGACAACGAAGGTAACAGAAGGAAAAAGGGGCACAAAATTGAGGGAAAACGAGTGGCACAGAAGGCAGACAGGCACAAAAAATGAGTGGAACAGAAGGCAAAAGGGGCACAAAAACAAGGGAAAAACGAGTGGCACAGAAGGCAAAAGGGCACAGAAGTACTGGAAAAACGAGTGGCACAGAGGCAAAATACATAAAACAGAAATACAGGAGCAGCTGAGAACAGAAGGCAGAACGGGCAGAGAGGCACAGGGGTAGCAAGGAGAACAGAAGCGAAAACCAGGCAGAGACACGGGGGCAGTGAGTGGTACAGAAGGAAAGACCGTCAGAGAGAGCACAGGGACAGCGAGGGGAACAGAGGGGAGAAAAAGGGCACGGACCACGTACAGGCAGCGGGGGAAGACAGACAACAGCAGTCACTGACACAACAATGAAAATACAGGCAGTACAATAAAGTCAATAAAGCGGAGGATGAACAAACCTACCTACGGCCTACCACTGGCCACCAGGGATGAGGCACAGGTGGTAGCCTGCTGGTAGTGGAGGGACTCGAACTTCCTCAGCAGCGGCAGCTGGGGCAGGGAGACACAGGCGGTGCTGTGCGGAGGGGGAGTGACCTACCGGGTGAGGTCAAGGATCGCTCAGGTCAAACCAATTCTTAAAAAACAGTCCGCAGATCCTAAAGAACATAGTAACTTTTGAACAATTTCTTTACTACTTTGGAAAGGTACATGAGTCCCTCGTTAATAAACAGCTAACAACCCATCTAGAAAGCCATCAACTGTTACATCCTTCACAGTCTGGTTTTAGGACTGGCTGCAGCACTGAAACATCCTTGATAGAGGTAGTCAACAACATTAGACTTGCCCTGTTCAGCAATTCTGGTCCTATTAGATCTATTGGAAGCCTTCAACATCATCTCCCACCGAACTTTGGAACAAAGGTTGCGGGAGATGGGAGTCAGAGGAAAGGCCCTTAACTGGCTGAGCAACTACCTAAAAGATCAAACCACAGCTGTAGAAATAGGCACACTAGTTTCCTGCAGGTTGGTGGTAGATAAGAGAGTCCCGCAGGGATCGATACTCAGTCCCATGCTTTTTAAGCTCTATGTGGCTCCTTTGGCCAAGTTAATAAGATATTATCGGTTTGATGTAGTGTCATATGCTGATGACACTCAGTTGATAATCACTCTCAATCCCAACCCAACAGATACTAGACTCAGATTCAAAAGCTGTGTGACACACATAAATACCTGGATGTAAACTAACCATCTTCAGCTCAACGCCAGTAAGACCAACATAATATTATTTGGAAAAGCACAAGAACTCTGGTCCAATGACTGGTGGCCTGTGAACCTAGGCCCTTGTCCATTTCCTAATCTTGGATTAAAAATAGATGACACATTTTCCATGAAAGACCAAGTAAATCATGTCCTGTGCACCGGCTATGGCATAATGCGAAAACTATGCAAAATATTCCAATGGATTCCAGTGGAATCAAGGAAACCTCTCATTCAGGGTCTAATAATCAGTTGTCTGGACTATGGAAATGCACTCATGGCTTCTATCATTGAAGAGCTATATACCAGACACTGGGTGTTGCAGAACACCGTTGCGAGACTGGTGTTGAATCTTCCATTGAGGTCTCCATCTGCCCCCAGTTTGAAAGCTCCTAACTGGCTACCTACTAGGAAACGTGTTTGTTTCAAAATCATCTGCCTGATACATAAGACCGTGCATGGAAATAGGCCCCGGGTTATATGTGCACTCAATAAAAACCTTATAACATTAAAAAAAATTGTTATAACATATGCATGTTTAAGGCAGTCAGCAGTTAAGTTCCAGAGACCGGATGGGCAAGGAGAGGAACAGGAAGGATCAGGAGAGGTAGGACTGGGACGCGGCTTGTTATGTCCGGCTGGGGAGGTCGTTTTCAGGGGGGATAGGTAATTTCAGAGGGGTTAGTTTTCAGGGGGGTAATTTTAGGGCTCATGATGGGGGAAGGGCAGTTTTTTTGCGGCTGGGCCGTTTTCGGGATCAGGGTGTGGGTCACTGTAGTGTTTTGCCCTGGGGTCCGTTTTAGGGCTCAGGGCGGGGGGCAGGGGTCGGGTAGTTTTTTGGGCTGGGGGTGCATTGCAGGGGTTAGGGCTGTTTTTAAGGGCTCAGGGCGGGGAGTATGGGTTGTGTTTAGGGCTGGGGCAGGGGGATTGCAGTGCTGGGTGTAATGTTGGGGGCCCTGGGCCTCATGCTGTAAAGGACTGACACAGACACCGTCTCACGAAGTCCGTGCCGGACCCTTGTGCACCCTGTCCCGCTTTGTGTCTATCTTTCTGTCTTGGCAGAGCAGGCTACACACGTCACTCTCCACTCGTCGTTTCAGATGCTGGGGCCGGCCTTGCTGTCTGGAGCATTCACGGCTGCTCTTGGCGCTTCTTACACTTGCGGAGCTGGGCTTGGGCAGGCGGTCACCGCTGGAGGGCTTCCCTTAACTCCGGTGAGTGCTGCTTTTACCGGCTACGAGCCGGTCGTTGGGTTTTCACTCTTTCTCCCCCACCGCGGCGGCCACAATCTTCGCGGGGGTGGGGTGTTGGCGCTGATCCTCTGTTTGCGGGCACAGTCCGCCCACCGGCCATGTAGTGTGTCAAGCGCTGGGGGTCAGTATACTCACGGGTGGGCTCCGCTTTACTACTGGCAGTGCCCGGCAGCTTTTCCACACGCTGCGGGCTTGTTCACTCTGCCGCCGCAGCGGCCTTCATGACACGCTGCGTGGCGGGGCAGTGGGTGCTGCTAGCAGGCTGCGGGTGGGCTCCGCGAGTCTTGCTTTAATTACTAGGCAAACAAAGTTAAAGTCTATAGCGGGTGGGCTCCGCTATGCACTTTTGGGGGCTAAGTGTCTAGTTCATAGCGGGTGGGCTCAGCTTCATTTATTCGGCGCCCGGCAGCTCCTCACACGCTGCGGGCGCTCCCTTATCAAGTTCATTCACCCCGCCGCCGCACTTCACACGCGCGGCGGGGAACGGGGATGCAGCAGGCAGGCCGCGGGTGGGCTCCGGTGGCCTTGCTATTCTTGTGAACACTTGGTCGCGGCTAGGCTCACCTTCGGCCACTGGGCCACTCGGGATTCACGTCACTGGCGGCTGACACGGATGGGCTCCGGTCGGCCCGCTTTCTCGGTGGGGGTATTCAGGTCCAGCCCGGTGGCAGCCAATGCGGGTGGGCTCCACACGGCTCTCTCTTCGCCCCAGGCAGGGGGCTCAATCGCGGCCGACGCGGGTGGGCTCCGGTCAGTCCGCTCTTCACTCTGTTGCGGTCACTCTCTCGCGGCCGACGCGGGTGGGCTCCGGTCGGTCCGCTCCTCTCCACCCCACGCAGGGGGCCATGCAGATTTGGCTCAGAAGGTGTGGGGTGGCTCCCGGTCACCTTCTTGTCTGCAGGCAGGCCGCGGGCTCGGCTTACGCCCTGCAGGCCTCTCGGCGGCCGGCGCCGCTTCCCCGGGAGGGTGCCCTGCACATGGGCACTTCCCTTCTTCTTTCCGGGGTTTTTTTCCATTCATCTGCGGCACGCGTGGCTAGCGTCCGCCCTCCTCGTCGCCAATGTAATGTTGGGGGCCCTGGGCCCTCATGCTGTAAAGGACTGACACAGACACCATCAGCTACAAGGTACAACTGGCCTAGAGCACGTGCGCTCGGCCTCTTTTATTAGAACTGTGTCACCTAACCAGTGACATCAGTGGTGGGTGGGTGTTTAGTGTAGGGCATACAAAAACACTAGACTGCTGACTGTGACTCTGGGTCACTACACTGGGGATCGGTTTTTAAGGCTCAGGGCAGGGGGGCTGGGGTGTGGTCTTCACCAAGTATGCTTTTACAGTGAAATTCATTGTAAAGTCATGCATGGTAAAGAGGCGGTCGTGTTTGAGACTGCGTGGTTTAGGCATACGTTGTTGAGGCATGGTTGTTCTATCATACAGCGTGAGGGGATAACAGAGCAGAGTTACCCCTCTGAACTAATTGTCTCTTCTTAACAGGACCTTATACTACCATATTGGCTCATCCAGTGGTCGAAAGAAAGTCTGTGAAGAAGACCACTAACATTTACATTATCAATCCAGGCTTGTAGGCAATTTATTTTTTTAAACGTGGAATGGTTTCATGTTTTTTAGTTTTATGGTTTTGATATGGTAAAGAACACAAGGTCCTCGCCCGATGGCATAATTAATAGTACCTGGCAAGCACTAAAATCATGTCCATTACTAATAAAATTCTTCTTACAGACTTGAAAGTTTACACAAATATTTAATATATTTGGCCTGCATTTGCCTCGTTTTTCTCTTTCAAAAGTTCTTCGGCGTCTTTGTTAACTTGCATTCTTGTTGTGTAGGGTTGTGCTCGTCTGGCGGTTTCTTTGGGGTTTTTAATGGGCCTTGCGAACCTGAAACTGCTCTTGGCACCTGGTGCTTATGAAGGAAACCCTTGCCTCTTTGCATTCGCTCAGCTGGCAGCTGTCTGCCAGTTTGCATCTGCCTTTAGCCTTCCTGCTTCCATTCAATAAAAATCTCATTACTCACACCGAACAACAATATCAAGGGTCTCTTCACATTCTGCCTCTTCATATATTTTTCTTTGATGAGTTGATGCCTAGAGATGAAATAAACATTATTTCCGTTGATTACCATTTCTAATGTTCAATCAGAAAGGACGTGTTTAAAGAGATGGGAGAACGTAGCCGTGAAGAACAAGTAGACCTTTGCTGCAGACAGCTCTGGATGAGCACAGTGTGAAAATGCTAGGTACTCTCTGGCTTAACACTGACAAACCCAGCTTACAGACAAAGCAGTTGCTCACTGATCAAGGCAGATCTGTTTACAAATATGGTTTGGAAAGACAGGCCAAGAAGTTAGACACATTTCAATATCTATATTAGTGTGAGTAATGCAAGAAAATTATTTTGAGCGTTCCAAATGTGTGTAGGTAGACTTGCCCATCATCAGTAAGGTTGTTTTGCTAAGTTTCAGCACATGCTGCCAGTCTATATGAAGTTTTACAGAGAAGTACGAGATTGGAATCTTGAAAATTGCTAAAATCTATGACACGCTCACAGTATGGAGAACATTCTCCACAAACGCTTTTATAGGTGAAAACTCCTGCATTACCTTGAAGGAAACTTAGTTAATCTCACATTGTATAGATTGTATTATGGTTTCCTCTATACTTCATGGCATTTTTGTTTAACTTTAGAGGGATCCCTGATGAAGGGCACCCGCCTGAAATTCATTGGATTTCGGAAATCTAAAAAGGATCATGATGATTGCCTTTGAATATCAAACATTAATGGATTGAATTGACGTGCATTATATACAACTGATTGGATTGAAAATACTGACTACTGTCTTTTTCAAAAGATTAAACACATTTCAAACCCTCTATTCATAGATTGTGCACGGGGGGGATTCAAACCAATGTGGGTTGGACTATCGATTCAGTTTTCTTACACTCTTGATCAATGAGCGATACCCCAGGAGCACATCAAGATATAAATACCTCCATTTAACGCAGTTAAAACCAGAGGCTATGAACGAGCACATATCCGTGTCTTTTAAAAAGTTGGCATTTTCTTACCTTATTTCTAGACAGTTATGCAATGGGATCTGAGTTTGGCATTTGCATCCTATAGGACCATCACCTGGCGGATGGGCCTTCCTGAGGTAAATTGGGAGGGGGGAGCTGGCACCTGAATAGGGCTATGCCTGTCCCCACACAAAGGACGTCATACTCCGCAGTAGTGAGTTCGGAGCCAGGACTCGAAAGGAAAACACCTCTGTGAAGTCTCCCCACTTCAAAGGCATATTTGAGTATGGGTTCTGGACCCCTGACACCAAATCAGAACTTTGCTGGCAACAAGCAAATTCTGCCTGGAATAAGAGCTGCATTGATGTGGAAGGGACTGCCAGTTTGGTAACTGAGTTGCTGTGTTAAGCTGCCTGTTGCTTACTATGCTATAGGAGGGACTGCTCTTTGCTTCTTGCTTTGCTATGTTGGCCTGTTACTTGCAGCTTCTTGCCTGGAGTGAAAAAGACTGGACCTACTCTCTACATCTTTGAACCCTAGTTTCTCCAAAAGCCTGCCCCCTGTTCTTGAAGTCTCAGAGCCATTAAAGACTTCCTTATACTTTTTTCCAGCTGCTGGACTCTGCCAACTGTGAGTCCTGCCCTGCTAAAGGGTGCAAATCCAGTCCTGGGGCTTGGAAGTGGGCTCTGCAAAATTTGTTGCATTGACAACTTTGCACCGATCGGAACCAGTGCAGTGTACTTCAAGTCCTATGAAGTACCAATCTGAGGACATTCCTGCATGACTTGATGACGGTGCGGGACTCGACTACAAGGTTTGACGATGATGCATCCTAGATCCTCACTGTGAGGCTTGATGATGACGCAGCTCATGCATGATAAGGGGTTCAGAGACATTGCGGGACCCGATTGCGAGGCTTGACTCTGACAAATGCAAAAAGAACAATTGATGGACAGAATGCTGCACAATGACAAACATTCACCCCAATACAGAGATCTGGGCCTAAATCCATCGTTTTTCTGCTCCCCATTCCATTCCAGTTCAGACCCAGCCATATACAAATCAGTCTTGACTCTGTTCCCCATGGGAACAGTCCAGCCTGAACTGCCTGGCCGGGTCCTTTCTTGATTGTAAAATAAGCATCCTGGGATTCAGTGCACTGTCAAACATCTCCTTGTGTTTGCTTTGTTTGCCCTAAGTTGGCAGGGTATGGCCAAACGGGGGCCCCTTACTCCTTTTGCCACTGAACTAGCCTGACTGATGTGGGGTGTTACCCCGAAACCAGCCCCAGGATGCTTGTTTCCGGTCTAGGGTAGACCTGACTTTGGCAGTTCGGGCTGGACAGTTCCCATGAGGCACAGAGTCAAGACTGATTTGCATATGGCTGGTTCTGAACTGGGCTGGCGAAGTGAGCTAAAGAATATGGATGGATTAAGCCCAGATCTGTGACTGGTGGTAATTGTCGGAAAAGTTTCAGCGCTCCCTCCATCATCTTCTTGTGTGTGCTGTGGAGGTTTGACTGCTAACTGGCTGTGTGAAACAAAACCAACACACTGAGTCTTCGATGCAGACGCTTGCTCCATCTAAAGTACTTTTTCAGCAGGCACAGCATGGGGCTGTAGCCTGCCTGCCCTATATTGTGATCAGCCTGAACTTTGGATTTACCCCAATCTAGCGCGACCTCAGGTAACCTTTTAGCGCTATTGACTTTAAAGCACTGTTTTCAGATTTAATCTTTAAAAATTCATATCTTAAGTTCTACTTATAGGTGTTTTGTGATTTTGTGTCTTGGTATACTCAGATAACTACTCTCTATTTTTTAAAAAGGTGTGGATTTTTTGTGCGGTGTTGTCACTGTGTTACTGTAATTTAATTGTTGCACAAATACTTTACACATTGTCCCATTAGTTAAGCCTGACTGCTCTGTGTCAAGCTACCAGAAGGTGAGAACAGGTTATTTTAGGGTGTGTATCTGACTTAACCCTGACCAGGGTTCTTGCCCCTACTTGGACAGGGTGCAAGCCTCTCCAAACTAGATACACAGGGCCTCACAGCAGCTCAGCAACCCTTTCTGATGTGCTGCTGTCTCAAAAGAAAAAGGCAGGAATACATTGTATCTACAAGTTACAACACACTCCTGTCCTTCTACCCTGCACCGGTGTACAAACTGCAGACTTGTGCCAATGCAGGCACCTTTGCCCCATGATGCATTGGTACCTGCATTGCAGGGATGAATATTTATGTGCAGGAAGGCACACCTGCCTGCACATAAACAATCATTAAAGGCGATTTTCTCCTTCTATGTGTGCTGCAGAATGAAACAAACATCGAAAGAGCATTGCTCCAATTTTGCAGAGATGCAGTGGTTCCAAAATAATGCTTTGAAGTTGATGCATTGGTTTCTTCTTTGTAGCACCAATACTCACTTCTAAGGGCCCAGGAATAGAGTTGGCACCACTTGACAGAGCAGGACTCACAGCAGAGGAGTCCAGGTGCTAGTAGCAAGATGCCTGTGAAGACTTTGCTGTTCATGAGACTTCAGCAACAGGAGGCTAGAGCCCACAAGCCCTTGGGTAACCTTCAGGTGCAAGATGTAGTGAGTATAGTTCAGGAGGCTCACTCCTAGGCAAGAATTAGCAGGCAGCAGACCAACAGAGCAATGCAAGAAGCAAAGTGGCAACCACTCCTGGCAGAATGTCCTTAGTCCAGAAATGTTCTGAGTATATGGTGTCAGAGGTCCAGTACTTGTACCCATTTTAGTCTGTGAAGTAGGGAGACTTCAAAGAATGGTCTTTGTAGTGCACAGGACCCTATCCTTCATGGCCCTGGCTCCAGACAGTTCACAGGGGGGTATGCAGCTCCTTGTGTGGGGACAGGCACAGTCTTTTTCAAGTGCAAGTGTCAGCTCCTCCTATCATTCTAGCTCAGGAAGGCTTATAAGCCTGGTGATGGGCAACCAGGCTATGCAAGGCACAACTCAGCACTCTTTTTGTGCGACTGTCTAGAGTGTATTCACAAAGCCCAGCCATCATCCAACCGATACATGTATTCTAAGGACAGCCAGGGCCACAAAATGGTTAAAGTAGGAAAAGGCCAACTTGCTCCATATTTACAACAATACAATACAGTGCATTCCTGTATTCACTTCTAAAAAGGTGCAAAAAAGCAGCCTAGTGCCACCGCAGGTGCCCTTGCACTATGGCGCAAGGAGTGCCTGTGTTGCAAAGATGACTGTTTTGTGCAGAACGCCTGCAGAAAATCGATCACCAATGGTGTATTGATCCTTCAATGTGTGCTGCAGAATGCAGAGCAGATAGAAAGAGCACAATATGAGGAGAAATTAAAGTACTTCTCGTTGTGTCTTATTTCTCCTCAAAGCACCACTCTTACGCCTCCCCTGTGTAGGCGGTTTTTTTGGCGCTGCTTCAGATTTACGGATCCTTGTAAATCCGGAGCAGTGTCAAAAAACAATGGGTGGTGTGTGGGAATGCCAACAGTAACACCCATTGCACTCCCCTTTGGAGCAGAAAATTTCACTCATGGAAATTTGTAACACCGCATTCTTAACTGGTCGCTATCCAGATCCTTGGAAGAAGGCCGTAATCAAACCGCTTCTGAAGAAACCCTCCCTGGACCCCACAGCTCTGGCCAGCTATAGACCAATAGCGTGTCTCCCCTTTCCTGCCAAAATATGCGAATCTCTGATGAACAAACAACTCTCAGAGTTCGTCGATACTTACCAACTTCTCGACGAAACGCAGTTTGGCTTTAGGAAAGGGCATGGAACCGAGACCGCTTTAATAAAGGCCTCAGACGAGATCAGAGCTATTATGGACCAGGGAGGTGCGGCTGTCCTGATCCTTCTGGACCTTTCCGCAGCCTTTGACACGGTCGACCATGCTATTCTGGTCGACCGTGTCACAGCTCTGGGGATAAACGATACGGCTAGAGATCTTATTTCATCTTTTCTGGCCAACCGTACCCAGACAGTGAAGTTGGGTAACTTCTATTCTCCTGTCTCTGCACTCCCCTGTGGAGTTCCACAGGGTTCCTCGCTAAGTCCAACGCTATTTAATATCTATGTAGCAGACTTAGCCAGGGTAATAAAGGCCCATGGGTTGTGACTTACATCCTACGCAGACGACACCCAACTGGTTCTGGCGATCCACAAGGATGTCCCAGCGGTGGCAGCTAATTTTCAAAGGGCCATGCTTGCTATCAGTACCTGGATGTCCTCCAATTGTCTGAGGCTTAACTCAGACAAAACCGAGGTCATGACCTTTGGTAAACTCTCCCCGGACTGGTCTTCCACTTGGTGGCCTAACCAGCTGGGCTCTCCACCTGTCCCAGTTGAAAAGGCTAGAAACCTGGGAGTCATTTTTGACAGCAAGCTGTCATTTAACCTTCATGTCAACAAGGTTGCGTCTTCTGCGTTCTTTATTCTAAAGAAAATTAGGAAAATAGTGCCTTACCTCCCCACCTCAGCTGGGAAGACCCTGGTCTCCACCCTAGTGTTTTGCAAAATGGACTACGGGAATGCCCTCTTCCTTAATACTCAGAAACTCGTTCTATCTAAGTTGCAGTCCATACAGAATGCAGCTGCAAGAATTCTTCTTGACATCCCCCGCCGTCAGCCAACCACCTCAGCCATTTGTCACCTGCATTGGCTAAGAGTAGAGGGCCGTATTAAATTCAAGGCCCTCTGCATCGCCTACAAGGCAGTGCATGGCGTCGGTCCAAAGTTTCTGATTGAAGCGTTCCAGTTGTATAGCCCCAAGAGACAGCTGAGATCCTCCAACACCTGCCTGCTTCCGGTACCTCGCACGAGAACGGCAACCTGGGGAGACAGGCGCTTCTTGGTTGCCACACCCAAACTTTGGAACCTTCTGCTACTCACCATAAAAACTGCCCCCAATCTGATGAGCTTTCGTAGGCTCTTAAAGACATGGTTGTTCAACCAGTAAGCCTGCTGCTCGGTCTCTCTATCCCCCACATGCGCCGAGACACCTTCGGGTATTTGTTTGCGCAATAAAAATCTCAAAAATAAATAAATAATAAGTGCGTAGAGGAGGACCTTATTTACAAGACTGCGTTAAGCCAAACAAAGTGGCTTAGCGCTGCCTTGCAAATACGGAGGAAGTCACAGCGCCACTGGAGCGTAGAAAAAAGTGACAATCTGGTGGTGCAATACCCTTCTAAATATGCCCTTAATCTTGAAAAATTCACGGCACAAGTTTACTTATTGTTTTTGGTCGTTTTGGTCTTGTTTTAATCCGATAAATATTCTTTTCTTTTCTAAACTGGTGAGAAGGCTTTTTGTGGTGATTCGCCTGTGTTACTGTAATTTAAGTGTTGCACACAAACTTTACACATTGCCTCTTGAGTTAAGGCTGACTGCTTTGTGCTAAGCTATCAGAGTTTGAGCACATGTTAATTTAGGGTGTGTATCTGACTTAACCTGGCTAGGATTGTGGTCCCTACTCGGATAGGCTGCAAACCACTGTCAAGTTGAGACCCAATTTCTAACACTTTGTAACTGTGAATTAGAATTTCAGAGGTTAATGTTGCTTCAGCTGTGGCTAAAGTGGTTTGTGTAGGAGGGGACAAAAAGGACCTACTAATTTAAGTTCATACTTAATTAAATTAATAATACACATTTATTGAAGTTTAAAAATAACCATCATCACACCATTTAGATTAATTGTAGAGGTGAATGAAGATGTTATTTCACCTACTTAATAGGTAAAAGTTAAAGTAAAGTACTTTAATAAATTTAACTTTATGCCTGCCTCACATATTGGGTGAGATAATAAGATTGTACAACTGTAAATTATTAGGTTATTCTGCTGTGAAACATTTTTTTCATTAATATATTGTACAAACAAATATGAAAAAGCAAGGGTTTGCAACTTCACACAGCCCTAACTAATATTACAAAATGCCCATAAAAATGGTCCAGGCATTTAAAAGATTCTTATTAGAAAATGCTACTATGACTACAGATTTACACAATTCACTGATGACTTATGACATTTAGCATTATCTTATATCGGCTAAAATGTATGTTGCATAAACTATTTATCATTCATTCATGTATGCCCAAAAATGTCCACAGACTCAATAACTCGCCTCGGTGCCTATTCTAATCATGGGGTACCACGCTGCAACTCTGGGCAATAGCTTGCTTAATCTCTACTACGGCGGCCCACCTGCTGCGGGATGCCTGGCTTTCACCTTGGGGATTCCCAGTAGGGGTTATCTCACAGGGAAAAAGCCAGGACGGGTTCCCAAGGCAAGCGCCTTGATCCCTTCGGGTGATACGTGCGCTATATAAGTCGCAATACATTTACAATACATTTACATTTACATATTAAGAGTTTTTCAAAGAGCTGCATGTAGACTTTCGGTTACTTCAGTGCCCTGCAGATTGTGGCAAAAATGAAGTTCGAAGAAGACTTTGAGGGTATCTAGCGTCAGGCCAGATAGATGAGTGAACTATTTCTGATATTTTTCAAAGAAGCCCATGATCTGGGTTAAATAGTTTTTAGAAGTTTATAAAGCCACTTTTCATAGGGCTCAGGTCACAGGATTTGTTTGCAGGCATGCAGAATTAGGCTGTACAGTCTTGAAGTGTCTTTGATTTATTTGGGGCGGGGAGGGGTGCTGAAAGAGACTTTTTTTAACAGTGCTAAAAAAAACTACTGAGAATTCTGCCAAATTTGGCAGAAAACTAGATCTTGGCCCAAAAAGAGAGCTTTTTTGACTTGGTGTAAATCTGTTCACTTATTTGTGAGATATTGGTCAACAATATTTGAATATCTGGATGGTTGGGTTCAAGGGACTCTTCTCACAAGAGTCCCTCGAACTAAAATTTTAAAAAATAGAGCCTTCTGATTGTCCACCTCCACAAGCCCAAAGATTCCTTGGGCCAAACAATCATTAGAGAAGAGGAAGGCACACAACCTCCCTTCTGACAGCATTACAATCACCCAGCAACTCCATCACTGGGACCAGCTCTTTACTTGTATCCAGTGGGAGCCCAATACCGGGACACAGTACTTTATCCTGCCCGCAGGAATGCAGACAGGGAAAGAAGTGCACTCCAATATGACAGGAGCTCAGGAGCTTTGGAAGTTTTTCTTCCAGCAGGAACAATACCGGCACTCGCAGTCTTCAGCAATATGTTTAATGGATGCCCCGATATATATATTGGACAGAGCTACAGCCAAACAGCTGAATGGAATTACAGTGAATGTAGGACAAAGCTGGAGCTTGGACCAGAAAGAGTGATTTTTTGAGATTTGATGTAATTTTGTTCGGTAGTTTTGGAGAAATTAAGGTTCACAATTTATGTATAGTTAATGCTGGGGAGGATCCAGAGAGCTGATAGGGAGGATCCAGAAAGCTGACATATCTAGAGAAAAGATCTGATTGGCTGATACCACATCAACAAAGATATGAGGTCACGGGGGTCATGGTTCATTAGATGTAGCCCGGGCTTGGGTGTAGTTGGTAGATGCCCTGCAGAACCCTGATCCACCTTCACCTCAAAGATCATTGGGGACCCCCTAGCTGTTTTTGATTCTGGAAAGGGCTTGCATCCTCATTAAATATACCGTACGGCAAGTTCAGAGGCTGGAGTCTTATACAGCAGAATGTTATACCCCCTGATTTGGCATGACAAACTGAATGAGATAGAAGTGAGAGTTGGCACCCCATGTTGGGGGGCAATAAGTGGCAGGGTATTTTGTTGGGAGCTGGGCGGGTGGGATGGAGCTGCGGTTCCGTACAACTATGATCATGAGGTTGAGCGGTTAATGAACTTTGCATTGTTATTTCAAGCACCCAAACTTTTTATTATTGTATCTTGCTGTCTAGCAGCCCCAAAAGCTCTGCCTGACTACCACTAAATATTTCCTACCTTGTGATGACCATGATCTCATTAAATGTCAATAACATTTGTTTAGAAAAATACTCAATACAGTGCCTTAAGTTAATCCTGACTGCTTTTGTGCCAAGCTGCCAGAGGGTCAAGGTTTCCTTTAGTGACTTTTTGGGTTCACCCTACCAAAGATTGTTATTTTTGCTTCAGTGAAATGTTCTTAATCAAATACCCAATTTCCTACACCACCCATATTGAAATCATTCTTGACCTTGTTGCAATTGGAACAGTCTAGTGGAACTGCCAGGCCAAGTCTTCCTTTAACAGGAACACAAACAATGCAATACGGATTTTGCCTTTATTAGGGCTCATCAGTAGGGTATGGTTTTTTTCCAGTTCCAGTTCCAGTGGATCGGTGCAGGGAACCCATTATGTTTGTGGAAATCTCCATGCATTGATTTCCCTACTTAAATGGGACTCAATTTGTTTGCTAATTCATGTTCTTAGCTGCATTTGCCAAGCACAATTGCTGGTGCTCTTTAACTATGCTGATTTATTGGCGTGGACATCCTTCACAATTTGTTTAAGGTCTCTCATGTGTGCCTACGTGCATAGAATAAACTCAGATTTATGTGGTGGATACTTATAACTGGGACTCTGCATTGGATATAGCTCCAAGCTTTCTCCTTTATCATATAATTTTGTCTGTGTTGTACAAAGAAAACCATATGTTTGTTCAGAACTTTACTGCAGAGACAGCAGGTATTGCATTTTTATTTATAAAACATGCACCTTCAAATTAGAAGGAGGCAAGCATGTAATAAAGTGTTACCATCATACTCTTTCTCATCCTAGAAGCCTTAACAACTGGAAGGTGGAGATGGAACGATAGTATTCTGCAGCCATTAACAGGTAACAGTGAACACATTACCCCTACTTAAACTCTAATGCTGGAGAGGGCACAAAATAAAAGCCTCTATAAATCATGTGATCCACTATTGTCATATTTTACAAAAAGGGATAACACTATAGAACTCAAACCAACCATTGTCTGGAGGTCCTGAAGGTTGAAATACATCTTCATTTGAAAGCAGTCTGCACACATACCTCTGGAAAGAGCTTCATAATTCAAAACAACAGGAGGTCACAGTACTAGTTTTTCCAAATATAATTCATGTCTGTGCATGAAAATTTTTAACAAATATGGGAATTTGTTTCATGCCAGTGAACAACGTCATATACCGTATGAACATTCTTTTCCCTTACAGAACAATGCTAGCTAGAAATTAAATAAATATTCTCATTAATAAGAAGTTCTGGTATGCAAATGTGTAGGTAAAGAAAATCTATGATAAGATGTATGATCCCATAATTGCATCTCTCACATATGTTTCACATCCATAAAACCATTCCCCTTCTTATGACTCGTGCCTGTGATTTAGTTTGCAAGTTTGAAAAGAAAATAAGCTTCACAAATTGCCAAAAGCAAACAGTACAAAAGAATTGTAACAAGCAATTGATCATTGCACCAGTGGCAGGCGGTGATTTGAGCGGGGTGGGGGACAGGCGGGCTACGCATGCATTTACCATACTCACTCTCATCCATCTACATGCTCACTCACTCATACCCATCCATTCACAAACATGCACACACTCATTCACAGCATGCAGGCAAAAATATACATTCATACATATGCACATGCACGCATACAACAAACATTAAAAAAGAAAAACTTACAGGGCTGCAGCAGTGATCTTGGGTGGCAGGAGGGAAGCCTAGGTGGTTACTGAAGGTTCCTGGACAGCTGGGCTACTGCCTCGCATTGGCTAACCTTGTTATGGGTAGGCCAATGAGAGCAGGTGGCAGTCCCTTATTCACCACAGAGTGGGATAGGGGCAGTGAGACTGCTGCCCCCTCCCCACTAAATGGTGAGCATCACTGATGGATAGTCAGGACTGGGCACTTCAGGGATCAAAACCAAAGCATCCATGTTCCAGTTTATCTGTGTAGCACCCCCTGTCGTGACTGGGGACCTCTACCACTTTGTCGGGCTGAGGAGGTATCACCCACAAGACTGTGAAATCTTCAGCCCAGAAAAGTTCTGTTTAGGCAGTCAGGCACCTGCTCATTTAGCGCATGTACAGCGCCTGACTGACATGACCTTTGCTCGGCCTCAAGGGCAGTCTTCATGGTTGCAAAAAGGAGGAGAGCGGGCCCTCCACTCTTAGGGGTGGGTTGCTTCTGCATTGTACTTAGCATTTGGCACCTGGGCGGGCCTGTAAGATATGGGGTACCCCTGTGAGTGAGTTAGAAATGCACTTGCCTTTTCATTGAGATGTTCAGGTGCCCTTCCCCCCCTGGGAGGATTGTGATGACTTGCATAAACATCTTCATATGTGTTCCAGGGGGACATAAATGAGGTTGGGAGACAGAGGAGGGTGGGCACAACTGAGACAAAGTTTCGCCGATCTGGAATTCGTCTGCATGGCAATTTTAGAAAGATGTGTTCCCGCAACTGGCATTCCCAGAGCAGGGTGTGCTTTGTATTGTTACAGACGTAGGAGTGAGAAGTATCGAGTTGCATTTACGATAGCATAGGGACAGAAAAGCAAATGTTTATGCCACTGCAAAAGGAGAACCTGCTTAGGGCAGCAAATAAAGAACAGACAAACTTCCCTGCTTCTTTGACTGGCTGTCAGAATGCTGCAGTTATTTTTACTCAGCTCTCTCTCCAGCACACTATTTCAGAACTGGCTGCGGGGTTTCCATGAGCAACTAGTGGTGGAGACCTTAACGGTCACTTAGGCTGATAGGGGATTTAGGAAATCTAACTTTTTCTCCTTGGTCCCACAGATTTTTGCCTATCTTCTTTTTTGGCTTTAGAGCTCTGCACGCTCTACCCCTGCTAACCAGGGGTAAAGAGTTTGTACTTCACATTTGAACATGGTAAATTGGCTTGTTCTTGATCTGTATATCACCTTGCCTTAAAGTCCATAGTATGTGGAGTGGAAAATGCATCCAGGGAGAGCAAATGAAATGCCACCTGTGGACTGCAGGTCCTACAATGGCAGCGTAAACATGGCTATAGGCCTTGTGTAGCCTGACTGGTGCAGTGTGAAACCTTCAGTGTGACTTATCCAAATAACACTTTTTAACAGGTAAGGATTTCCGTTTTAAATATTAGTTAGTCATCTCTATGAAAGTCTTGTCTCCCACAGGCAGGGTGCATGGGGCCTCATTTATGAGGCTTTGCGTCACTTTTACTAGGTAGATGCGTCACTTTGTAAACGCCTGCGCCACATTATACCTGCACCAGGTATAATGTATGCAAGATTGTGTGAGATTTCACTGCGCCACTTCTAGGACTCAAATGCATCAAAATCTTACGCCTGCCTCACAGCAGGAGTAAGACTGACGCAGGCCCTTTCACATGGGGCTTGCCCCATGTGAAAGGACACATTGCTGGAGTTGCGTCACTTTTGTGACACACTCCAACAATGCGTCACTTTTGCGCCTACAGATACGTCAGAAATACTGACGTATCTGTAACTCCTTGCGACATGATGCATCATACTGTAAATATGACGCATCATTGGTGTCGCAAGGAGGGCGCAATGAAAAGTGACGCATCGCTGTTTTCACGCAGCGATGGGTCACTTTTCATGAATGAGGCCCACTGTATTTAAAAGTGGGGCAGGTAGAAAATTGCTATTACCGTGTCCCTATAGAGACTAGACTCTGAAAGCTATTTTCACTGCTGCAGGCCTAGCTGCCCTGTGGAGAAAATATGAGTGCATATTAAAATTCTAATACTTTATCGCGAGAATGGGGACAGCTAGAAAATAATCACACACTATTTTTAATTGTTATTAATGGTGAAGTTGGATTTGTATTAAAAATGAAGGAAAACTAAAGAAAGTGTATAGACAATCCATTGAGCAGATATATGTCGTTCCTTATGTGCGAGCGTACTTCACGTACAATTTTTCAGCAACTGAGACCAAATTACCATAAAATCAGTAACTCTTGGAAGAGTTACACACCCCATGCTTGGAACATAAGCACAATTTCACCCACCCCAGAACTATAGATTGGCTGGTTACCTCTCTAGGGAGGATCTAGGTGTGCAGAAAAGCCCACATCCCTAGTTTTAGTACTTCTAAACAAGGTAATAATCCTTGTATTCCACATCTGAATGACTAAACGAGCTCGAAAATAATGGATGTCTGCTTTGGCAATGCAAATCAGCCCTGCAGTGCTTAAATTAAAGTCACAGGTTCTCCCTGCAGTTTTCAAATACAGAGCCAGGTACCAGGCTGAAGAGATGCATAATGGTAAAAAGCATTTTGTAAATTAAAATGCTGATTAATGCACATTGTAATTGTAAAAGCTATTAAAGGCCACATAGAAACATGGCCTAAAAAGAACTAATAAACTGTTTTATTTCCAACATCTGAGCCGTGTCTCTCAACAGACTGTCCATCACCTCCACCGGGGCTGTGGAAGAAGGTCAAGGCAATGTCAGCCCATAAGTAATTATTAAGAAATACATTCACAATTGCTTTTTTTATCTCCCCACATTAGGAGTGAATTCCATTAGAATGCATCTGTCTGTCCAGTAGAATAACAAATAACACTATTAGCGAGGCATAGATATTCAATCCCTTCACCCTGAGAGGAATTAGGCTGTCACCGCAGCAGAGGTAGCTTCTCCGTACATGCTGATGGTGGACTGTACCAACCTCTGTACAAAATAAGGGGAGGGGGGGGCAGAAGGCACGTTAAGAGGTAACCTCTCGGTACATGCTGATGGTGGACTGTACCAACCTCTGTACAGTATAAGGAAGAGGGGCGTGGGGGGGGGGAAGGTACATTAAGAGGTAGCTTCTGGGTACACGCTGATGGTGGACTGTACCAACCTCTGTACAGAATAAGAGGGGCGGGGTGAAGGCACATTAAGAGGTAGCTTCTGGGTACATGCTGATGGTGGATTGTACCAACCTCTGTACAGAATAAGACGGGCGGGGGTGAAGGTACATTAAGAGGTAGCTTCTGGGTACATGCTGATGGTGGACTGTACCAACCTCTGTACAGTATAAGGAAGAGGGGCGGGGTGGGTGGCTGGGGGGGGGGGGGTTGAAGGTACATTAAGAGGTAGAGTCTCAGTACACGCTGATGGTGGGCTGCACCAACCTCTGTACAGAATAAAAGGGGCGGGAGTGAAGGCACATTAAGAGGTAGCTTCTGGGTACACGCTGATGGTGGACTGTACCAATCTCTGTACAGAATAAGGGGAGGGGGGGCAGAAGGCACATTAAGAGGTAACCTCTCGGTACATGCTGATGGTGGACTGCACCAACCTCTGTACAGTATAAGGAAGAGGGGCAGGGTGGGTGGCTGGGGGGGGGGGGTTGAAGGTACATTAAGAGGTAGAGTCTCAGTACACGCTGATGGTGGGCTGCACCAACCTCTGTACAGAATAGGAGGGGCGGGAGTGAAGGCACATTAAGAGGTAGCTTCTGGGTACACGCTGATGGTGGACTGTACCAACCTCTGTACAGAATAAGGGGGGGCGGGTGAAGGCACATTAAGAGGTAGCTTATCGGTACATGCTGATGGTGGACTGTACCAACCTCTGTACAGAATAAGGGGGGCGGGGGGGGGTGAAGACACATTAAGAGGTAACACGCCGATTATGGGGAATGAATTGGGAATTGTATGCTGTGTTGGGCCTGGAAATGTTGGGTCTCCAGTGTTATACCCTGTTGCTGGTCTCGAAATTCATGATGGGGGTAAGTGGGGTGGCGATACCGTCAGAACTGGTTATTGCAGGCTGGTATTCTCCCTCCTGTTACTAGCCTCCTGGGAATTTGGAAACACGTGTTCTTTCACAGAGTTTCACTTATACTGATTTTAAATTGCAGGCACAAGTAGATTAAAGGATTTGCCCAGAATCACACAATTCTATGTTTGCATTTGTTAATGTAGCCAACGAAGAGAGCATTTTATTTTTTAAAGCAGATTTATATAGCGCAAACTCGACCCAAGGTATTGCAGCGCTTTACACGAGCACCGGTTACGTTACACAAGGACACATATAGGCACGGGGAGATTAAGTGATTTGGCCAAAATCACAGGATGTGGACGCAACCCAGAGGCTCGAGCCTTGGTTTCCAGCATCAAAGTCGGCATTCTAGCAGACGAACCACATCCACTTAACAAAACAAAATCTTTCGTATTCCATTCATAATTTCAATATATAAGGCTCCACCCACTCATTCTATTCCATTGCTTGTGAGTAACGAACTTGGAGAAACTTGACATTCGCCACCAGAGGGCAAGAAGTGACTTAGGTAGCAGCTTTCAATACTGAGGGCCTTATTTATGAGGCCTTGCGTCCCTTTTACGCCGCCGGTGCGTCACTTTTTGTGATGCACCAGTGGTGTAAAAAATGCACCATGTTCCGTCATATTTACAAAGTGACGCATCTAAGTAGATGCGTCACTTTATAAACCCCTGCGCCACATTATACCTGTGCCAGGTATAAATACTGAGGAAGCTGTAACTCCTTGCAACATGATGCGTCATACTGTAAATCTGACGCATCACTGGTGCCGCAAGGGGGGCGCAATGAAAGTGACGCATTGCTGTTTTCTTGCAGCGATGTGTCACTTTTCATAAATGAGGCCTTGAGAGTTGTTGTAAACTTGAATAATAAAAAATGAATATACATTTTGTGAATAAGAAAAGAAAGGTAACAGTTTATTGGGGATTTCAGTGCATAATAACTCTTCTTGTATCTATTCATGGAACCCGGGAAGTACATGAGGGACATGGTCCCAGATTTACAAAGAGTTCACGTAATGTAGTACACCAAGTGAAGTTGCTAGCTAAGTTGAGTGATCTGGAAAAGCAAAACTGTATGATATCTACAAAGATGGGGAACAGTTCTTCTCCCACCTTGTGCTGCCGCACTTTCAGCAGCTGTCCGCCAATGAGGCACCCTTGCATGGCACAAGGGTGTCTGTGTTGCTGTTAGCATAGTTTTATGCAGGAAGAGGTCTCTTTCTGAACAAAAACTATGCTTTAAGGCAGTGTCCTACTTGCAGCTGTACTGCAGAATGAAAAGAAGGAAAAAATGAGGAGAAATAAAAATATTTCTCCTCATTACGCCAGCCTCAGGGAGGCACAGGATTTTGGTGCAATCCATGTCTACAATTCTTTTTAGATAATGATTTCTGTCAAAATCCATGGATATGTGCACTGGCACACCCACTCACCACTGTCAGGTCAGAAAAGCCCTCTGCATGCAGGGGCTTGTACCCCTGCCTTGAGTGGCCAACTGCAATATGAATATTTGTTGTCATAGGAAAACACAGATCATGCATGTGCACCATGGTATAGGCCCATCTCACGGATTGCGGTCTTGTTGAAAGAAGTAGCCGGGTGGATGAAGCACAGCCGTCTGAAACTGAATTCAGACAAAACAGAAGTCCTTATCTTAGGTACCTCCCCCTCCGCCTGGGATGACTCTTGGTGGCCAGAGGCCCTTGGAAAAGCACCCATCCCGACAAACCACGCACGGAACCTGGGCGTCATCCTGGACTCCTCACTCTCGATGACCAGACAAGTCAACGCCGTTTCTTCCTCCTGCTTCAATATTCTTCGCATGCTCCAAAAAACATTTCGCTGGATCCCCACCGAAACTAGGAAAACAGTCACCCACGCACTGGTTACAAGCCGCCTGGACTACGGAAACACCCTATACGCCGGTACCTCCGCAAAACTTCAGAAAAAACTCCAACGCATCCAGAACGCATCAGCCAGACTCATACTAGACATCCCGCGTAAAGACCACATTTCCGGTCACCTGAAAAATCTCCACGGGCTCCCCGTCAATAAGAGGATAACATTCCGCCTCCTAACCCACGCACACAAAGCACTCTACGAACTTGGACCCGAATGCCTCAACACACGACTTTCCTTCTACACCCCCTCCCGCCAGCTATGCTCTTCCAACCAAGCCCTTGCTGCTGTACCTCGCATCAACAAAACCACCATGGGAGGAAGATCCTTCTCCTACCTGGCGGCTAAAACCTGGAACTCACTTCCCATTCACCTTCGCCTCACTCAGAACCACCTAGCATTCAGAAAGCAACTTAAAACCAGGATTTTCGACATATAATTCCCCACCCTTCTTCAAGCGCCTTGAGACCCTCTGGGTATGTAGCGCGCTATATAAATCAATTGAATTGAATTGAATTGAATTGAACCGGGAGGGGAACCTAGAGCACACACATGCAGCATGTGCCTAGTGGGTGAATGTACTGGTGAATGTGTATCTACGAGTAATACAGTACATGAGAGTTGTACTGCTCAGCAGTGCTTGCATGGTGAGTGCATGCCCTGGGAGTATGTGCACCTACGAGTAGTACTATATATGAAGATAGCAGTGTTGTACAGTGGCATTATTAATGTGAGCTATGGCTGTTTGTCTGCTTGCAATTGGCACAATGCAGAAAAGTAGAAATGCTGAGCAATGTGAGGAGACAGAATGTGTGTGCTGAATGTGTTTCTGGAGTGGCACCATACATGAAGGTAACAGTGCTGGGCAGTATGTGTGTGTTGTATGTGTATGTGTGTGTTGTGTACAAGTGTGCCTGTATTGATACATTTCATAAAGGACACTGGGTTTCATTTTGGGAAACCTGATAAAGACATGAGGACGTAGAGGAATCCTCCAATACTTATTTGTGTATTGCTGCATTCCTGTGAACTGGGTGGGAAACACTGGAGAAGGAAGGGAGAGAATCCTCTTGTACACTTCAAAAGGTGCTCTTTGATTTAGTGAGAGATGACAAGGATTGGCCCTGGACATATATCAGGAAGGAGATGGGGCTGGGGGCGAGACCAGCCATTGACCAAAGTGGCCACACGGTAGTGGTGCTCTGGCACCAACACCCCTCTCGTTTTAGGCTACTATAATCCAAGCAGTCCCTCACCACCATAGCTACGAGATGGCAATCCTACAATACCAGCAGAGCTGATTACTGTAGGCTTCCATCCTGATGCATTGCCATAGATCTGAAAAGGTGGGGGCGTGTGGGAGAGGCCTAACCTTGCCTCGGAGGCACTGCTTCGACAATGGTGTTGCGAGTGAGCTTGAGGCCACCAAGCCTATCTGAGTCCTCCATGCGTGCCCTTAGTCTATGCCCAGAGGGTTTGCATTGGCCTCCCCACCTCCTGACTGTACCAACGACTGGGGTCACGGTCACCTGGTGACTCCGATGACAGACTGTGGGTCTGTGCGGTCATGGGCCAGCAGTCCTATCTAGACCAACTCTCACCAGGTTCTACCCTTCCTCCTGCCTGTCTGCCTTGTCTGATGATTACGACTGCCCGGTATGAGTCCTGATTGGTTGGGAGTCTGGCAGTTGTGAAGTGGCCTGGTGCCAGAGACCGGTGTTGTGGTGACATCCACGCGCTCTGGGGGCTTGTTGTGGTCGGTCAGTATGAGGGCACCCACTGACCTCCCGATGCACTTGACTCTGTGCCGCAGATAAGATGGTGGCCTCCCATGCTTTAGTGATGGACAGAGCTGAGCACCCAGCCAGTCGTCAGAAAACTGTTTGATCCCTTTAAGGCTCCCCTTTCACATTTGGGCCTGTTGACACCCACTGCTGTGCTGACAACATCTTTGTTTGAAGGCCTCTGAAGGTCTTAGACTAGTCTTCTGTCTCGAGGTCGTACTCGGGGCCCACTCATGCTGTGGGCTCCCTAATAAACCCACCGAGATACCGCCTGCTCCGGAGACACCCCTGCTGCCATGCTTGCTCTCCCTCTGCACCCTGGCATACATCTCTCACTGTGCGTGAAGAGTTGGGTTGTAGCTTGCCCTCTTAACACCTCACCCCATATTTCAGTGGCTGCTTTATATACCTATTCCCAGTACCCCTGCTGTAGTCATCAACTGTGTCATTCAGGGACTGGGTCTAGCCTTGGCCTTCTGGAATCATGGTGGTACTATTCCCACAACTGTCTCCATTGCGCCCACAGATAATGCTGTGCCTGCCTCCATTACCAACACAGTGTAAACAGGGAACTGGACACCATGTGCCAGGCGGACCCTAAAAAGCGAAACTCACCTCTGACCACGCCAAGGTAGCCGGGAGGTCTGACACCATGTTTGATGCAGACAATGGTCCTAGTGCAACTCAGACTGCTGATCCAAAGGGGGGCACTGTGGCTATTATGGCAGACTCTGCTCAGGATTTCATGCCACTGACGCTCGTTTTGACACACTAGCTAAATCGGTGGATCGAATGGGGGAATATTCAAAGCATCAAGGTACTCACCTGGACGCTCTGAAGGAGGGTGACTCCAGTCTGGAGGATGGCACGGTGTCCCTCAGTAAGTGTCTGGAGAAGACGGAGCAGCTCCTGAACGCAGTGGCTATAAAAAAGTGAAGACTTCTAGGTGTGATCGTGCAGGAATAATGGCCATATTGTGGGAATTACAGAACAACTTTACATCCATGTTTGTGGTAGAAAGATCCCACAGATCACTGGTACCCCACCCCCGCTAGGTGCTACCACACGGTAAATGTCTCACGCTTTCCTAATTACAGGGACTGTGGTACTGTGCTGTGTTTAGCCCAGGAGCATGATTCATTACAATACCAGAGCACCACAATTTCATTTTACTTTGACTTCATACTTGCCGTGCAGGAAGCATGGGTCAAGTTTAAAAACACTCAAGCCCAGCTATGAAAACAGAGGCTCAAATATGGCATGCTATATCCAGTGAAACTCCGGATTGTGGTGAATGACAAGGCTGAATTCTTCAACACTCCGGCAGAGGCGCTGGCCTTCTTCAAACAGCTGGGCCCCAATAAAACCAGAGTACAAATGTTTTTTGTGTGTTTGTTTTCTCTGTATTTTTGAGATTCACTAGGTCTCTAGTGCCTGGTGTGGTTGTGGGGGAGGCTTTTGGTGACTTACATGGGTATTGTTTTCTATTTTCTTTTGGTATTCTTAGCAGGTTGGACCTGACAGCCTTTTGCAGTATGCACACAACGTAGCTTCTATGGCTTCCCCTCATATATCGATACCTAAGGGTAGGGGTGCATATATCTAAGCGCATGTTTTTGAAGTGGAATATCTGTGTCCTTAAAAATCCATTTAAGGGCAAACAGGTACTGTCATATCTCACTAGACATGGTGTAAACATCGCTTTCTTGTAAGAGACCCACCTTCCTCCTCAACCATGCCAAGTGTTTGCTGCCGCTTGGAAACCCCATAGATATTTTGCAAGTTATCATACGTACTCCCGCGGTGTATGCACACTCATCTATTCCATTCAGTCATCAGAATACTGTTGCTGACCAAAACGGACATTATATTCTCGTGGCCGGAACAGCGGGTCCTCCAGCGGAACTTCTATGCCCGCAACATAGACAATCCCTCTTTTTTTCCAGGAATTGTCGTCCTCTCTGGGATGCTTTGATACCAATGTTCTACTGCTGGGTGGGGATCTTAATTTGATTCTTTCCCCCTATGCTGGACACTACTAGTGTCTATTCCGGTGGAAAGTCTAGAGTACTATCCATCCTTGGAGATATCATTGATACCTAAACTCTTTAAAATGCATGGCTTATCCTCCATTTTACCACTCGGGATTCACTTTTTATTCAGTCCCTCACACGGTCTGGATGTAGATAGATTACTGGCACATATCCGCAAAGGCCAGTCCATGGCTCAATGATGTACAGCACCTACCACTCAAATTTTCCGAGCATGCCTGATTAATTGGTGCTTGACATCCCCAGGATGGGGGGTGGCTGGAAAAGCGGTGGTGCTAGTACCGCACTTTTGGATGCTGTTTTCCAGTCAGACCTCCACAATTTAATTACCGAATATTTTGAGATCAACTCAACTCAGGTTTCATCCAGAGCCAGGCCATACTAAGGGACACCTTCAAGGCCTACATACCGGGATTCTGTATTTCTAAACATGCAGGGGTACTCCGGGACCTCTACAACAGTCTGGCACCTATAGAGGCCAAACTCACCGACATTGACAATGCTGACTCCCAACATTCCGGGACAACTCCCATAATCGGATCTCAAATCTAATTGCTGAATTCCATGACCTGACTGAAATGGATACTGCCTTTTTATGTAAATACTCCGCGAACCAGATATGTGGAGCGCCCTGGCCGCACTCTGGCCCATGTCCTGCGATCTAACCAAGGCCTGGAATGTATTTCAGAACTTCACCTGGATGGGGGGATAGGGTTCCCACTAACGAGGACATAACATGTCAATTACTTTCATACTATACACAACTCTATACATCACGGGTAGATGCAGATGAAACCTCGCGGCAGACATACCTGGTGGAAATTGCAATAGTCTGGATTACTCAAGCACAGGTCAAATTCTTGAGCGAACCTTTCCAGAAGATTATGCAGGTAAATAAATCCCTTGTTGGCATTACAGGCGCTTTATCAAGGCTCAAGGCCTTTATGGTATTACAGGTTCTTTATCAAGGCCTTTAAGAATCTACTGCCCCACACTTGTCATACATGTACGATGAGGTCCTTGACAATGGGATCCTCCTGCCCTCACTAAGTGAAGCAGTGATAAACCTTATGTTCAAACCTGGTAACGACCCACACAGTTGGGCCTCCTATAAGCTGCTCTCCTCAATAAAATCCTAGCCAAGGTGGTTGACAACAGTCTGTCCTTATTGATGGACCAGATCATCTCACCCACACCAACTGGATTTGTCCTCCATAGATCCACCTCACTCAACTTGCAAACGGTTTCCTTGGTCCTCAACAGAGTCTCTCCAGATGTACCTACTGCTATTGTGCTTTTTGATGCAGAGAAGGCCTTTGATTCTTTGGAATGTCCTTTTCTCCATGTTGACATTGCGGAAGCTAGGGCTCGCCAAGGGCTTCATTGACCTGATCATGCTTCTTTACTCCAACCCAGTGGCCTACCTATAGGTGAATGGATGTATCTCCAAGCCTTTCGTCATTGCCAGAGGCATCTAGGGAGGGCTACCCCTTACCACCCCTTTTATTCATAATAGCCATGGGCCCTCTGGAACACCATCTGCAAGAAAAGCATGCACCACAGCTTCCATTTTCACCCTGGCCCATTGCCTCTCTCTATGTATGCAGACAATAAACTGTTATTTATTCAACACTTATCGGATTTGGTTGCCTCTCTTGCTAACTGGTCGAAATCAGAAATCAGAAATCAGAATTATTCCCTCTCACAGTAGCTACTAAGCCCCTCACACTGGTATACCCTCTGAAATGATGTGAAGATTCAACCAAATATTTGGGAATAATCCTACACAGAGAAATGGAACAAGTGATCTACCTCAATTACGGTCCTGCAGTGGACAGGCGTACAGTCATAATGGATCGATAGACTCTGCTTTTTCAATCCATGGCGGGCCTGATCACCATTATTAAAATGGTTGTTCTCCCCTGCTTTTTGTATTTGGTTTTTAACATACCTATACTCCTGAAAAATTTATTTTATCTAACGCTGCATAATCTACTGCTGAAATTGATTTGGGCTGGTTGCAGACCCTGGATCAACTGGGACACACTTGTCCTACCCTACGTTTGGGGCGGGTTTGCAGCCCCGACTTCCAGCCATATTTACTTGTAGCACAGAGCCAGTTTATATATCACTTGTTTCACCTGAACGGTTGTTTACCATACTCTAAACCCAACGTGATTTAGTGAGAATGATCCCTCTGGCATCTCTATTACTGCACATCCTCAAACTAGGCCCACTTGGCATTCAGGCAGTGTCTACCACATGTTGGGCCTGGAGGGAACTCTGCCACCTAACAGGTAGTGATTATTATGTATTCCCCAGCGCTCCCCCTTCCACAGAACCCGTGGCTGCCCCTGATGCTCAGAAAAGTGGTCCAACATATATTATCATGACACAAACTTCACACAATGGGTGACCAATTCCCACATGGGCATGTGCTTTTTCATGCAGATGACACTAGGATTACTAATGCCACTTACATGGACCAATTTCTCCTCCCTCGTATACAGATTGCCTTACATTCAAGCATCCCCTCGTACCTCCTGGCCCCAGACAACTTCACAACCCTGACAGTGTTAGTAGAGGACACAGAAGGGATCCACATGGTCCCTGAACTTTATTATGCCAGCAAGGCCCTCAAACATACATATGACAGCAAGGTAAGGGCCAAATGGGAACATCACCCAGGCCACATACATTTTTGGCAAATAATCGTTCTTCTGCTGTAAATTACTCCACTTTAGGTTCCTGCAGATATCCAAATCCACCCCTGCTGGACTGCCCAAGCTTGACCCCTCTAGATCCTGTTTATGTCCCAAATGCAGATCCCAGAGTCAGACTTTCTCCATCTGACGTGGCCCTGTCCCCCGATCTCCACATTTTGAATTGACATGTTTGACACCCTTTCCCACATCATATCGATGACACTCGAGCCGACCCCTTTGGTAGCACTTTTGGGGTATGTGGCTGTCGGCCCAAAGGGTGCTCGTGGATTCACCGCTATAGCCCTATTACTGCCAAAGAGAGAGATAGCGCAGCATTGGGGCAGAGGGATCCATCCTACTATTACTGTCTGGTTACAAAGCATCACATATTACGCTATAAGATATTTGGCAACCTCTCCATGACTATATGCTTTCTCCTGAATCAGATGCCCAAAGCCAAGACTCTGATCTGCACTACATTGAACATTCTTCATATCCCCCTGGCCAGGGCACTGTTTCAAAAAGTGGAGCTCCACTATGTAGCCTTGTTTGAACCTGCTTGTACCCTCTCTGAGGTATGTCTTTCTGTGCATTTTAACAGCTCTTGTAATTGCTGCAGTCTCTTCTGTATCAAGCTGATGTAACAAAACTTGATGTGAAAACTACCATCTTGCGGTTCTATATGTCCTTGTTCATTTTGTTATAAAATACTATTTAAAAAGCGTTAAAAATAAAATGAAGGAGATGGGGCTCCTAAGGAAATCATTAAGAGCAGGGCTGGGAGCGTTTAATCCTTTGATTCACATATCACTGTGGCTGACACCCTGGTGTGAAATCTAGTTACTACCATGGCCTGTGTTTCTATCAGCTTTAGAGTCTCTCCTGCTGTGACAGATGGCTTTTCAAGAGGAAGCGAGAGAGGAGAAGTATGCACTTCAAGAGAAGCTGAACCCCAAAATAAAACTTCAAAGACTCAGACCCTATATCACATTTGGTGTCTGGAAATTAACTATAAGAAGGAGAGGTTGAGACCCCCAACATTGACATCTGCCAGGCAGACAGACAGCCTGGGGATGTCCTAGTAGACTTTTGCCTAATACCAGGACTGGAGGGCAAGGCCTGCTATCCTCCCTGCTGTGTGAGGGGATATCAACCAGAGACACCAAGAACATCTGACTTGGAGTACCAGCGCCTTCCTAATTGCCAAAACCAGTGAACCCTGTGAGGATGAGGAGAGCGTTGGAGGGAGCAAGGATCAATGGGGAGCCCTATCAAGTGGACTCCCTGTACAAGGTGTGAGGAGATGACTGCTGAACCAATTTGGTAATTGCCAGCGTACAAATTCAAGTCAGCCACCGTTGTATGCCAAGAGAAGGTCGCTGTGAAGATAGCCAGGGTACAAATACCATGCCTTGAGGGTGAAGCCTGTACAGCATCGATGAGGCTTCCCCATATGCCAGGAAGGGCAGCCATAGCAGATACAGCCTGTTAAAAAGGTGTGAAGCCTGTGCTGAACTGTAACAGGGACCCCATATGGGGGGAAGAGCTGCCATGGTGCAGACTGCTGTACGGCAAAGGCTGGCTCCTTGGCTTGTAGTGGAGTGACAACCCTGTATGCCAGTAGAGAATGCTGGAAACAATTGGGCGTTGAAAATAAGGCCAGGGCCCAAGAAATTTGAACTGTGGTGACCTGTAGGTCATAAGGAGCAACTAAGACTGCAACTAGCCTGACCCCGTGGACCGAATGAGGATGGAATATTTGACGTTACAACGCAAACAATTACAACGCATGTCTTTACAACGCGGTTTTTACATCGCAACTATTATTACAACTGATGATTTTACTATGCATGCAATTACAACGCATTTTTAGAAACTACCATCACAACACATACCATTACAACGCATACCATTACAAACAAAATACTTTGGGGCAATGTAATGACTGCACTGTAATTATTGTTTCCCATGAGGATGTTGTAGATTTATCGCCAGCTCACTGGGATCCCTATCAGGAGATTCAAAATCTTTCTCCTTCTGGGAAACATGGTAATTTGCCTTGCAGAAGGAGAGCGGAAACACCTCTGATTCCTGCTGGAGCCAACCATGTAGCTTAGAGGAGAGCCTGCACTTGGCAAGCGCTGCCGCACCTCCCACAAGAATCTGGCCTCTCATGACCGAAGCTGAGCGTACACACGGATGGGGCACCCTCCAAGATGCTGCACACTTCCTCGAAGTAAGTAAGAGTGAACAATTGCCTACTGGGCCCCAGGAGAAATCGCTGCTAAGGGTGCTGCAGCGCTAAGGCATTTCTGACTATTTGCTAAGAGTCAGAGTGGACTTCTGAGTTAAAGCCTGGTAGTGAGCATTCCCTGAATGTGGCCACCAGTGAATGGGGATTAACCCCAATCGCATTGTAAGGAGCGAGTGGTACAGGGATTTCTCTTTTGAAACACTGGAGTCCCACACTTTAGGGAGAAATTAGTTATGTCTATAAAGGATTTAACCTTCCTTTAAACGAGTAGTGTCAGAAATAAAATACCTCTGTTTATTCTAAAAATAAATATTTGACTGAATATTTGATTTTTGCTACCACTGCGCACTTTGAGCTATAATTAATGTTCACTAATCTTTATCCACCTTCCTTCTCCCTGAGGCAGCTCTAGATTGCTCGTTCACATCAACCACTGACAGTCAAGTGCAGTTTATATATCAGTAATTTCACTGCAGACGTTGCAGGGAGATAATCAATGATGTCATGGAAGATGTCATGAGTGATGTTACATACGGGGTAATTCGCAGCGCATGGCCAGGGTGCAAATTATAGTTACCTAAGGGCACAAGTTAAAGTTAACAGAGGTTACTATAACTGGAATATTCCATTGATTTTGAACATTAAAAAAATTACATTGTCCCTGAAATTCTCACCTAACTATAACATTACTTTAGCGTGTGATTTTCTCCATGAGTTTCTAGTTGTTTTAATGTACAGTAATACTTTGTTCCCATACATGGAGCCAACCCCCTGCTGTACATGACCTTCGGCTGCGCATGGTGGGGGGTTGGCCACAGGGCCTAGCCTCAGTATTTAACCCCCTGCAGACAACCCACCCACCACTGCGCACACCCAACCTACTAGCGCAGCCCCTATGCCCAAGCCACTTAGGGACCTGGTGCCCCATGCCCAAGGATTTTATTTTTTAAACGGTAGGGGGCACGTGGTTCCCTCTACAAGCCACTTCCAGCCCAAGGTCAGAAGATTTGTAAATGGAAGAGGGGTGCATGCCTCACCTCCCTCAGCCACAAGGGGACCTGGTCACCCAACCCGGGGTCTTTAAGGGTAGGGTGGCGCATATCATGTATGGGGCGCACAACCTGCCTACCGGAGCCATAAAAGGTCCTGGGAATCCCATCGTCCAGGATCAAATTCCATTAATAGGCCCCAGAGACCCCGTCTCAAGGGGTCAAATTCCTAAGAAAAGTTTGTGGGGCTGCGCAGAACCCTTCTCTGCATTTTATGAGGCCCCAAAGACCCCATCCCTGGGGTTCAATGCCATAAAAAAGAGGAAGGGGGCCCTGGGGCCCCCTGCCTGAGCCTTAGTAGGTCCAAAGGCCCCTTTATAAATAAAGGAGAGAAGACACGCAGTTTCCCTCCCGTGACTTACTGGACTGTGGGAACCTCATCCGTTGTGCCCCCTTCCCCTGGGGGCTTTCATAAATAAAAAGGAAGGGGGTGGGAGGTACCTTCCCAAAGCTTCCTTGAGAACTGGGGATTACATCCCCTTGGGCTTATGTTATAAATGAAGGGGAGAAGGCCTGCAGTTCCCCTCCATGTGCCTTCTAGTGACCAGGGACCCAATCCCCCGGGGTCAGAGGGAGTTGCCCCAGTTACCTCTTGGGCATCCACAAACCACTGGTTTGGGCCGCGGGTGGAGAGCCAGGGCCCTAGCAGCATGCTGCAGTAGCCGGTATGGCTCCTGCCGCGCGGGAGCAATATCTAATAACCTGTCTGCAGGGGCACATTCAGGGAAACAGAAGTCTGCTCCCACCTGGTGAGAGCAATTTAAAATTTCCTGCTGGGTGGGAGATGTTCCTTCCCTGCCCACACTCCTGCTGGCAAGGAAACATCTGTGCACACATCAAGCGAGAAATATAAAAAAATTCCTGCCAGATGGACGCACACATGTTTAACTGCCTGTGCTGGTGCGGACAGGGAAATCTCTGTGTCTGGTTCTCCCCAGGATGCAGGGGAATGAGGTCTTGGGAGCCTTCAGAGACACAATTGTAGTGTAGTTCCTATTTTCCCAATAGGCCCTGCGCATTGGAATAACATAAACAGTAGTATCGACGTAGAAGTGCGGATCTTCCAGGCCTCTACTGACTATGCTAAACTTAATTGGGTTTGTTACCAACTAGCTCAGAGGTCACTGGAAACTTTCTTGACTGAATAGGAAGTGATCAGCTTCCCTGGCACAGACAAGAAGGGATTCAGTTTTCCAACAACCGTGCAACATGACAACTTTGCTCCTTAGTTCTAGAGTCGTGTGAAACAATATACAGTTATTTTACTCAGTCAGTTGTTGTGCAGATTACTTTCACAATATATAGAGAATAGAGAGACGGGCGTTTTCAATAAAAGGTATTATTTATTGAACAGTCTTTCTTCTCATACAAGAGAAATGAATTGCCACATTTGCAAGACTTGTTATTATAAAAAGTGCGTACAGTAAAATGTGTATTGCGAAATAATACTGTAAAAGCATTGATATGGTTTCTTAGCCATACAATGGTTTAAAATGAATAAAACATATATACATTCATATATACATTAGGCTAACGTACTCAACTGGTGCTTCTAACTACGCCTACCCCAGTGTACCTGACCTAAGCCTAATACTTGGAAGGGAGTAAGTAAGTAGCAGTTTTAGTTAAGTTGGTTTTGCCAAGGTTTGCTTCAAGAATTCTCTCTAAGGGTTTAGTCAACACCATACCTCTGAAATAGAATGTTGGAGGGCTTGTATCTCCTTCAGGACTCGATATCCCAGTCACTCGCAAGAGTAGGCTGGAAACGCCGGAGCTGGATTTTCTCGGCAGGAGAAAAGACAGCGTCTCTCTCAGCGCGTCAAAGGGGAGGAGGAGGGGCAGCGTCCGCGGGCAGCTTGCATCTGCTGGGCTCTTGCAGGGGAACAGCTGTTCAGCTCCTATGTGCAGCACACCATCGTTCGTTGATTTCGTTGAGGCAGCAATAGCATCAGTATCAGCGAGGCAGCGTTTGCTTAAGGCAACGTTGGTAATATTTATACCTGAAAGGTGCCTTGTTTGACGTAAGTTTTTGGACATAAGACATCAATAAAGATGTCACTAGGAAATGATCGTCTCTCAGTGCTCATTAGAGTTTTATTACTAATCAAAAGATAGCAAGCAGGGCTTTCCCAGGTTGCTGAGTTTTTATCTTGTTGAAGAACTCAGAGTGTAATCTAGGAATCTTAGATGGTAGCTTCTGCTGTGTCATTTGCACTAATGAGCTGCAAAGGAAGTTGCAGAGGAAGCGATTCTGAAATGTGGCTCTGTTCGTGTGAGGCCAGAGACGAGTTTCTGAATATTGCATTTGATCGGTTATGCCAATATAGGGATACAAAGGGATTATAGCCGTATAGGGGCATAAGGTCACAGTATCGATCAGGGTCCTAGATTAGAACACGACACCCACTCCACGAATTTATGTCCATCAATTTACTAAAACTATAGCAAAAGATGCATGTGTAACATTACCCACCCCAAAATACATATATGCATTTGAAATGGCGTATTTGAAATACATGGAATGTACTGTACGTCTTTAAGCATGGAAATCGTTCAAAATTATAGCATATGTAATCAATGAACGATTTTGCGAAACAATTACACATGAAATATCTCTTAATACAGAAAAGAAAAGGCGAGATAATTTCATCACATATAAATGAATTGCAGTAAAATGTGCTTGAGGCTGATGTAAAGTTATTATGTCTCTAGATTTACCAAAAAATAGAAGTAGAAGCTTCTGTTCTTTATGAATAGGTCTACTTTAAGCAAAGAATTTTCGTGCCAGAAAAAGGTGAATATTTTTTAAAAAGTGTTCAATTAAAAAAAATTCTGTTGAACGGGGGAATAGAGTTACAACGCTTTTCAGCAGTTTTTGTTGATCAAAACTGAAGGCCGAATTCAGAGTTCATGGGAACGCTGTGTGTCGAAATGCTTCTCAAAAGTTATTGTTTCTGTTCAGGGGAGAACATCATATCAGACAGGCTCTCAAAAAATTGGTCTACAAAATCAGGTGACAGTTCGACCAAGTTCGATAGTGCTGTAACTTGGCAGGTGTGAGAATGATTGCTATCATCTAAGTCTGGATCAGCAATGTTCACAGAAGGTCGTACCTGGGTGATGTTTCTTTTGTCACTCACTCCACTGTTACCACCTAGTCGTAGTACAGGAGTTTCAACGAATGCCGTCATCAGGATTGGTAGCCGCTGGGGACAACACAATGCGTGAGCCGTTACAGGACTGAGCAAAGTATCGATATCCATTGGTACTGCTGATGGAAGTGCAAGGCAGGTGTCCAACACGCATTCATCTCCGCATAGCATATATCGTAGCACAGGTAAGATGCAGGTGTGCCATATAGGTCTGAATGAAAGGAACCAGGTCATGTTTAGATCTCTCAGCCTGGCCAATCCAAGGACTCTAGTTATTCGGTCCCGGTAGCGTATTGCTAGGATTGTTTCTTTCATCCTCGTAGGAGTCATGTCTCAGCTTTGGCTTGCCATATCGGAGCAGGAGGGTCAAAAATAAAATGCCTGCTACAAGTCCCAAAAATTGGGGTATGCCGCCAAAGACTGAGTGGACAAAATTAGGAATGATTCCCAGAATTGCTTGAAATGGTGTTAGCAGTCCCGTAAAAATCGTCTTAAATATGCCTGGGATGCCTGTGGCTCTAGACATGTTAAGGAGTTGGCTAAGCATTTCTGTGAAATGCACGGGGCAATTTGTTGATAAAAGATCATGAATCTCTGATGTTGTCCTTGCAACTTGGAGTTCATACGTCTCTTTTGATGACGTGATGGGCACTGTTGTCTGCAAAAGCACAGACTTCATTTTGCTTAAAGTATCAATTCGTATAGAAGAGAAATTCAAACAAGGCCAGATGGGAGTCTCTATGTCTCCAGGGCCGCTCGGAAACAATGCTTGCATACAGCATTTGACCATGGATGTTACGCTTAGGAGATAGGCTTTTCCTGCCAAAAGGCCACAACAGCTGTGATCCGTTATTAGAATGTAACTCCCATTTGCGAGTTGCATAAAGAAAGGCTCTATCTGCATTGCAGGTGTGACAAGTTGGTGGCATGAAAGGTTGTTAGAATTTCCTTCACAGGCTCCGTGTAAATTAATACCCTGGCACAAAGGTATACCGCTTAGTGAACGTTTACAGTTTTCACCACTAAGAAATACATTTTTGTTGCTGTCACTATAGCATGTGTGTGTGTATGGTAATTTCCATGCTGACTTAATGTATCATTTACCCATTTGTTCATACTGGCCAGTAGGTATGTATTCAAGGCAATTTTTAAATCGGAAAGTTGTTATCGGAATTGTGATAATCCCGTGTAATATCCATTCATTGACAGGACTTTCTGACATTGTCAAAGGTAATCTCTCAAGTTTTTCGATGCTCAGGATTGTATAGTCTGCTCCTTTTTGTGCCAAGCTGATTTGTTTATCAGTAAGGTTAAAGATGGAAAACAATGACGTTGTGTTGATTAAACGCCAAGGCACATAGCCTGAACGAAGATTTTGCAGCGTCCAGCCTAACTGTACAATAGAACGCAATTGTGACTGGCCATGCTGTAACATTAGCAAATCTCTGTCTATTATATCTATGGCAGATGATACAATACTGTCCAGTGAATATGTTCTGGAGGACAGAGTCATTAACCCATTGTCCACTACAGAAAGTGATTTTTCCAAATTAATATGATCAATTTCTCGTATTTTTTCAGCTGTTTCAATTTGTGTGACTTTCCAAGCCTCGTTGTAAGCCGCATATATAGTGGTCGCTATGAAACATTTTTGACGCTGTTTGCGAGGTCCCATAATAAAATTGCGCAAATCAGCACCATCTTCAAGTAAAGATAAGTGTTGCTTAATTTCTGCCAGTGTCGATGATCCTAGCCATTCGAGGCAGAGTTTCCCTACACTGTATGTTGTTACTATCCCTGGATGTTGTCTCTGGGAGTATCTAGGGTCTTTTCTGGTCATTTTTAACCCCTGTGTTTTATTCAGAAATCTATCTTGACAGTTGTTTGTGTCAGTAGGCCAGATTAACCACTTTTTCCAATCAGGATGTGTTCTGTTTAAATGTAAAATTTTTGATACGTCTATCTCAATATCTGCTTTGGAATAGACAGTTTGTTAAGGTCTTTAATCTTAGCTAGGCCAAGACAGGATGTTTGGTGAATTGTGTCATTTAAAAACATCAATTGTTCTGGGATCATGCAGGCTCGGAATAATGCTTCTAGGCCTTGTACCTGCCACTCTGTTGTACCCCAGATGGTTTTTGTTTCAATGTTATTTTTCCAATAATCAAAACCAAATGTCATCATTTTTTCATAAAATGCTTCTGAATATATCAATTTAGTATTTGTCAGCATTGTTTTCAATCCTGTTTTATCTAACAGTTTATAATAAAAATGTTTCTGCATCACTGGTGTTAAACCCTGAGAAGTACTTGAATTTCTCAAAGAATGTTTTAGAACTGCTTTTAGGTGGTGTAGCACAATGTTCCCATTGGTTATACTTAAAAACATTTCTAGGCTGTGCAGATTTATGCAAGTAATGATCACCATAGTGTGTGAAGCAGAACATCTGTTCATAACTAGACGAACCTTGTAAATAATCATGTTCTGTGAATCTAGCTGACATTACTAAATCAGACATCATGTTATTAATACTTTCAAAGTCCCAATCATCAGAGAATGTACTAGGTTTTACAAAGTCACTTAAGGAAACCTTGAATTAATGAGGATACTTTAGGATTTCGACCGGACCATAGATTTCATAGTCAGTTTTCTCCCATACTACCCCACCGGGTATTGGAATGGCTGTGACATTTACTGTTGACAGTTCTCTTTTCTTCACGTGGGGTGATCTGTGTGGTTTGAGGATTAAGTTGATGTTCTGACTTGCTGTGTCCATTCAATTGTAATAAACTTTCCTAAAATTAAAACTAACATTAGGCATAGTAGGAGTATGAATACCCAAGAAATAATCCAATGCTCAATTAATGGTGCATCCAGATATACTTCCTTGATTTGTTGAAAGAGTTCTGTTGCTTTTTCTTTAAAAGTCTTTTTTATTTCTGGCATCACTTCGGAGTTGCTCTGATCCTCGGAAAAGTTATCGAAGTTGATGAAGTAGCCATAGGCAGTTCTGTCAATTGTTGGGATTGTTCTTTCAATTTGTCTTTCGGTAGCACATTCTGATGCCACATCATTGTAGACTGGTGTTTCTTGACGAACTGTTTCAATCTGTGTTTCAAGAGGCACGAGTTCCATGGCATTATTGCGTAGTCCCTCTCTGTGCACTGCAGGCTGATCGAATGTGATTAGTCTTTCAGTTTGAACCTCTTGGATTGTTGCAAGTTTGGGTATTCTGTTGTTTCTAGGGAGTCCACTGGGCCTACTGTTGATTATAGGCCACATGCTTGTGGTTTTACCAGGTCGATTGATACAACTCTGTTCTCCTTTTACCAGCAAGGGGCGGTAGTACTACTGATCTTGTTCCGTTGACTGCTAAGACAGGTACTGCTTTTCTGTAAGAAGGCCCAAATTCCTTCTTCACCGCTATTTTTTCTCTGACTAGATCCCCAATCTCTGGAATCCAGACAGGCCTTGCTGGGGCTGGTGCTGGTGGTGCCTTGTTAGTGGTAGCTGGCTGTTGCTTTAACTTTATGTTGCTTAAGGATTTTCTTGTTTCGTTCAAGTCCTGTAAAACAGCCAAACAGTCTTTGATGTCAAAGTCTGTTTTCTTATCGTCAACCACTGATACCTGACTATCTAAGTCCTGAATTCGCATTCTAGTTCCGAACAATCATTTGTATGGGCTGAAACCTTTTAGAGAATTTCTTGGCAAGTTATTTAGGCTTAACTGGACACTTATTAAATGTTTGACCCACCCAGCACCCAAACCTAATACCTTCCCTGTTATAGATTGCTTTATGTCCCGTTTTTTTCTTTCTACCACACTGTTCCCTTCGGGGTGTGACAGACAAAAATACCGCAACCCAACTCCCATGCTGGCCATGGCCTCCTTATATGCTCGAGAGCTGAAAGCAGGACCCTGGTCAGAATGGAACATGGCAATTGTGTATGTGCGGATAAAGACTCGCAGATCTTTTATAACCGTTCTGGCGTCCGCCGAGTGCTGGGGCCACATTTTTTAAAGTGTGTTAAGCCTTAATGATTAATAGGACGCAGGATGGCATGCAGACAGTATTATGCCTACCATGGCATTAATGTGCTTGACTCATTGCTGCAATCGTTGTCGCAGTCCAGGCAGTTCTTTACATATTTATAGTGGTGTAGGCCCATTCCTGGCCACCAGTACACTGATTGTAATTCTTTCAGAGATTCCCTCATCTGTATGTGCCCTGGACCTTCAGCCATGTGTGTGTCTGCTATTAATAACTTTCTCCGGTTCATGTTTGGAAATATCCTATCTCCCACTCCAGGGATTCGAGCAAAAGGAAATTGAGTGGATAGTTCACGGGTAGTGCTGCACAGTCGCCTTTTACGGACGTTTTGACTGCCAGCATAGTTTCCCCGTCTATGTTTTTTCTGCACGCTTTTTTGTGGCTACGGAAGCCGGTTCAGTTGCTTCCGCTGTGGCTGTATTAGCCAATCAATTCCCTGCAACGTGAACGCCATCACGTTGATGACTCAGAGTGTGTATCACATGAGTCTTTTGTAATTCTTTCTGTAAAAGAGCTACCTGTTTCCAGAGCATTTTATGCTTTATTGTGGCACCTGAGTCATCTTTGTAATCGTTTTCAATCCAGCTCTGCAACTTATTATTGTAAGAGTTGACGCAAAAATGAGAATCGCACACGATTAGTGTCGGGAATTCACATTTTGCATTTTCAAGCGCCATCTTTAAAAATCTGATTTCAGCTCGCTGAGCCGAACAGTTTCTAACTGATTCAGTTTTTGTTATTTTCGGTCTGAATTTACCGCACAGCCAACGACCTTTAACAATCGCACAGGCTGCATCGTAGGATTTGCTCTCTACGTTGAAATGCTGTACAAATCTATCTGTATAGATTATACAGGCATATTGTGGGAGAGGCAGAAGTTCGATTGGCAGAGGATATTCTTCTTCATATGTCAAATCATTCAGTTTTTTGAATTGCGGGCCGAAATAGTATTTCACATCTTCCGCTCCTAGAGAATCTACATTCTGTATCCATTTCGGATCCAGTGACACTGTACGCAGGTTTACTGGGCTGAATAGCGCCTCGAAGGCGGATTCCGCTGTGAGGATATTGATCCTTTTACCATGTGCTAGTTCTCGTTCATTCGCTAATGCAGTTTCTACTGCTTTCACAGTATTTTCTGTGAGACTGAATGTTTTTTCTGCTTGTGTGTACAAGTGAGATTTATTTGAAATTGGTACCTTTTCTCCCTCATTAGAGGTTAGGTACGTGAATCCATATCTTCCTGGGATGACTCGGATTACAAGATCGCGTGTGTTGTCACATGTATCTAATTTTGTTTTTGATAACATGTCTGTTTGCAGTGATCTTAAAATTTCTGTGTGTTTTTGAGTCCAAGTGATTGGTTTAAAATCAGGTTTAATTAGTTCGTAGAGAGGTTTAACCCTCTCTGCGTAATTTAGAATGTAAGTTCTACCGAAATTCAGGAAGCCTAGAATCGATTGTAAGTTCTTCAGCGTTTTTGGAGCTTGGAGTACAGCGCACTTCTCTAAGAAGTTGTCCGCTAGGCTTTTTCCTTCACTTGATAATTCGTATCCTAAAAATAATACTGTCAGATAGGCAATTCGAGACTTTTTAATGTTGAATTTGTAACCCTCTGCTGCGAACCCAAGTATAATGGTGTTCACTCTTTTCAAGTGAGTCTCCAAGTCGTCGTCTGTGAGATAGATATAATCTACGTAAGATAATGCCTCATCATTATATATTTATAGTAACTCTGTTACTCTAGCTGAGAATAGTTCTGGGCTGTTCTTGAATCCCTGTGGGAGCCTACAGACATTTTTCTGAGACCCCATTACTGAGAAAGCGGTCAAATATCTGCTTTCTGGTGCAATGTTTTGACAAAAGAAACCATTAGATATGTCTAATGTCGTTTTTATATTTTTTCCTAACTATGTTATTCATTAGTGCAGCACTATGCAAATTTTGTACTGCAAATGTTTTGCAACATGCAGTAATGTGTCTGTAGTCCAAAACTAGACCATATGAATTGTCTGGTTTGGAGACAGGAAACAAAGGATTGTTCATTTGAGAGGTGCATGTTTCAATCACCCCCTGGTATTCAAGTTGATCTAAAATCTCCCTGACTTGTTTTTTAGCTTCTTGCTTAATGGGACACTGCCTTTCTGCAGTTGGTTGACTTTTTAACTGGATTTTGTGAGGAGGAGAGTCCTCATCCCATCCTACATGATTTTTATATAATGCTGGTGCCTGGGCCACTGCCCATTTCCTTGCATAAGTATATTTTTTGTGAATCGGAATATGATTCGAGAAGGCAGGCATAATCATTTCTTCGCCACGAGGGCACTCCCTGACAAACTCTGGGGGTCAATCTTTTTCAGCTAACAGAATGTCATAGCCTTTTGAGAGTTTATCCCAAAATAGACCCCTTATTTTCCTAGTCTTATCACCCCCTATACGCAATGTTATTTCGTATATCTTATGGGGCTCGCTAACTCTGGTGTCGGCGGTTTCAACGTGAATGTATTCGTGAAGTAGTGTGGCTCACTGGTTAGAGGCGGCAGACCCGAGAGCAGAGGACGGCCCGGGACCAGGGTTCGATTCCCGGCGCGGCAGGTTTCTGGACCAGGGTCGGCGGACTCGATAATTCTCTCGCCTCGGTGCCCACTCTGATCAGCGATCACACTCGGCAACTCTGGGCATTAGCTTGCCTCATCTTCACTAACGGCCCCACCAGACCGCCGGGGATGCCTGGTCTCACCCTGGAGATACCCATTAAGGGACCATCTCTCAGGGAAGCCAGGAAGGGTTTCGCAGCGGTCGAAGCGCCTTGGGACCCTACGGGTAAGTAGTGCGCTATATAAATGCCTATACATTTACATTTACATTCATTCGTGTCCACTGTCTCCAGATGACTCATCAGGATCTTGTGGGCTATACTGATTTCTGCTGCACTGTCTAACATTGTCTGTGCCCACTCCCCGTTTTTCAACTGTGTCCTCAGTATTCTCGGCATGTTCGATTACTCTAATACTGGCTACCTTTTTTCTTGGAAATTGAGGTTTTTTACTCTGAGCAGGTTCCTTGTCTTTGGACTTGGTGTGCTCTCCTGGGTCTGACCGTCCTCTTCTTTCCTATTTCTGCGAAAAAGATCGAGAGGGACGTGTATCAATACTTTGATATCTATCAGGCTTCTTCAAATTATCCCTATTTCTAAGGTTATATCTTTTCTCGTAGGGCTCCCTCTAGGGAGACTGGTGTTCTCGAGTCGGAGTTCTTTCTCTCCGTCGAGGAGACCTTCCTCTGGACTGGAAAACTTTTTCTTTGGGAGTGGATTGTTTATTTCCATCCCAGCTCTTTTTAGGAGTGTTTGAATTATTTTTAATAATTTTTCAGGATTTTCGAGCAGTTGGGGCTTTACTGATTTTCCACCCAAGCTGTCTCTACCTAGTTCTTCATATCATTTTTCTATGATTCTGGCAAGCTCAATTGGTTGATCTGTTATATCTGTTTCCTTCAACTTCTGGCGGATCACCACATATGCTGCTTCTCCTTTTATGTTGGCTAATAATATAGCCGAGACCTGCTTGAAGTCTTTCAGTAATTTCATACCAAGAGTTAAAGCAGGTTCTGGACCGTATTCATTCTGAATCTGTTTTAGCACTTCTGGTATTACCGCCATAGACGGAACACCATGTGTTTTTGTGTAAATGGAAGGAAAGACTGTACCACAAGTATCACAGTCCTCCACGTGTGGTGCGACCCCCATAGGAAGGCAGATGGTCAAGATTCTGTGTTTCTCAATAGAGTAATTTTCTGCGCTAACCATAAAGGAATTTGTTCCTGTTTTATGGGTGTTTTACCAAGACATGACTGTATGTTCTGTGGTGTAATTTTATTAGTGTTCCCCTGATGAGGGGTCAGCTGTGGTACATTAACAGCTGATTGGACTGTAGCAGTCCGCATTACATATTGGACTAATTGCCTATGTATTTTAATTAATGTTTTTAGCTGTGCTAAAAGTTCTTCTCTAGACATTTTATCAATGTCCGGATGTGGTGTGTAGCTGGCTAGAACCGGCCACGTTGCTCCTGGTCTACCTAGTGGACCTGGAATTTTAATGGGATTTCAATCTCCTCGAAAGGAGCGTACTCTCCCGGTGGATCCTCTATTTTATAATAGTGGAACTCATGTGTTGCGGCGTTTGCCGCTGGAAATTTTATCCATGAATAGAATACCTCTGTCTGCCGATATTCGTGTGCCTCTATCACGAAGACGACTGTGCCACCTTGTGTGGTCAGTCCATTTTCTATAAGTTTTGACGTTATAGATTTTCTTAAATGTGCCGGGATGATTATTGCACCCGGTTCAGTAGTCCCGTCGGGACCCTGCTGAGTCACATTTACTGCGGCATCAGTTCTGTTGTTTTCTACTGACATTTTATAAATGCAGGTTTTGCAGAGCAGGTCTCCAAGGAGACAAAGATTAGGTGCACAATATTTTGGAACACTGTATCCTTCAACGTTGAATAAACCAGAGCTTTACATAGGAATCTCTTCCTACTAAGGTCGGGCGAATTTTAACCTTTCACCCACTCCAGACGTCTATTGGAGTATTTACGGTAGAAAGGGGTCTGTGTGAAAAATGCACAACTGAGTTACTCTAAAGTCTTGTGTTAGTTTATCGCCTTACCAAACGTTTGGCGCCATGTAGTGTAGTTCCTATTTTCCCAATAGGCCCTGCGCATTTGAATAACAAACAGTAGTATCGACGTAGAAGTGCGGATCTTCCAGGCCTCTACTGACTATGGTAAACTTAATTGGGTTTGGTACCAACAAGCTCAGAGGTCACTGGAAACTTTCTTGACTGAATAGGAAGTGATGAGCTTCCCCGGCACAGACAAGAAGGGATTCAGTTTTCCAACAACCGTGCAACATGACAACTTTCCTCCTTAGAATAAGAGTCAATCTCTAGAGTCGTGTGAAACAATAGACAGTTATTTTACTCAGTCAGTTGTTGTGCAGATTACTTTCACAATATGTAGAGAATAGAGAGACAGGCATTTTCAATAAAAGGTATTATTTATTGAACAGTCTTTCTTCTCATACAAGTGAAATGAATTGCCACAATTGCAAGACTTGTTATTATAAAAAGTGCGTACAGTAAAATGAGTATTGCGAAATGATACTGTAAAAGCATTGATATGGTTTCTTAGCCATACAATGGTTTAAAATGAATAAAACATATATACATTCATATATAGATTAGGCTAACGTACTCAACTGGTGCTTCTAACTACGCCTACCCCAGTGTACCTGACCTAAGCCTAATACTTGGAAGGAGTAAGTAAGTAGCAGTTTTAGTTAAGTTGGTTTTGCCAAGGTTTGCTTCAAGAATTCTCTCTAAGGGTTTAGTCAACACCATACCTCTGAAATAGAATGTTGGAGGGCTTTTATCTCCTTCAGGACTCGATATCGCAGTCACTCGCAAGAGTAGGCTGGAAACGGTGGAGCTGGAGTTTCTCGGCAGGAGAAAAGACAGCGTCTCTCTCAGCGCGTCAAAGATGAGGAGGAGGGGCAGCATCCGTGGGCAGCTTGCATCTGCTGGGCTCTTGCAGGGGAACAGCTATTCAGCTCCTATGTGCACCACACCATCGTTCGCTGATGTCGTTGAGGCAGCAATAGCATCAGTATCAGCGAGGCAGCGTTTGCTTAAGGCAACGTTGGTAATATTTATACCTGAAAGGTGCCTTGTTTGACGTACGTTTTTGGACATAAGACGCCAATAAAGATCTCACTAGGAAGTGACCGTCTCTCAGTGCTCATTAGAGTTCTATTACTAATCAAAACATAGCAAGCAGGGCTTTCCCAGGTTGCTGAGTTTTTATCTTGTTGAAGAACTCGGAGTGTAATCTAGGAATCTTAGATAGTAGCTTCTGCTGTGTCATTTGCACTAATGAGCTGCAAAGGAAGTTACAGAGGAAGCGATTCTGAAATGTAGCTCTGTTCGTGTGAGGCCAAAGACGAGTTTCTGAATATTGCATTTGATCGGTTATGCCAATATAGGGGTACAAAGAGATCATAGCCGTATAGGGGCATAAGGTCACAGTATCGATCAGGGTCCTAGATTAGAACACGACACAATGACCTCTCCCTTTAAAATTCTGTCCGGTCTGGGGTCCCTGGGGCCTTTCAATTGTGGGGGCGGAGCTGCTCCCGTCCTGTTTGTTATAGAAATCAGCCACAGTGATGGGTCCCAGGAGCCTCTTAACGGCTTGGGGATGGGAGCCATACACCCCGCTCCAACTAAATTACATATGTGCCACATCCAGAGGCCCTGGCTGACCTGAGGAGCTATTTGCTTTAAGGCATTCCCATGCCTTAAAGCAAATACCCACCCTTGTTTTCTAATTTTGCAGCAGTTTTGCAGTTCCTATGTGAATTCATGGGAAAAAAATGTTTTAAAAAAGTTTTTGGCCCCAGGTGGTATTCCCACCAGTAGACCTCGGGGATCAGGGTATCGCTACCCTACCCCCTTATGTTTTTTTTCTTGCTTTTTTTTAGAAAACAAGACTGACTTGTTGATGTGGCAGTAGCCAATCAGATCTCTCCAAGAGATCTGTTTTTTCCTGTGAATCCTTTGTGGTGTGATCTATATGAGTATTAATTGCTCAAAAACTACTGAACAGACTTAAACAAAATTACAAAAGACGCACTTTCTGGACCAAGATCTAGCTTTCTGGCAAATTTTTGGAAGATAGGTTCAGCATTTTGGGATGTAGCGGTATCCAAAGATCTCTGGAAAAATTAATGGGGCAAACCAGTTTTGGGACACTTTTTTTCTTGGCCCCTACTTGGTAGATCCCCCCTGAAACCATCCATGTACAAGCCAGTCAAACAGTAGCACATTTTCATAGATTTGTCAAAAGGCATCAAAGTTATTAGCAAGACAAAAAAGCATTTTCTATGAAAACACGATTCTAACTATAACTATCCCGTGGCGACTGCTACTGGGTGATATATAAATATTTATTGCAGAGTGGCAGTAGCCACTCTGTAGTTTTAGTTGAGGTTCCTAGAGATAAGAATTTCTCTGAATTTTGCTTGGTAATATTTTTGCCACTGTTTAACAAATCTCCACTAAACTTTACAGAACTATTGCTTTTCAATGCAGAGGAAGCAGTCTAAACATATAACTGCATTTACAAGGCCAACATGTTTCAGCCGGTAGGGACAAGATCCCATGGCTTTCTTCAGGGCCAGAGTTCTAAGCATTAGCTACTGCATACATAAAGTGAATGTAACGACAATCTGTAAAGGATATACATAAATAGTCCAAAATCATGTTTCTCTGTACCAAACGGTGTCTCTTACATCTGAATGGTACAGGGAGTGTACCTCACCTCTCCTGGAACCCAGCTCAGGAAAAAGGAGGCCCCGCTCTGCCCGGCGTTGTCTCATTGCAGGACCCGAGCTTCGTGGGATGTTTAGACTGCTTCCTCTGCATTGTTCTTGTTTGTTTGAGGGAAAGGACAAATTACATTAGAGTTTTTCGCCTATTGATCCTTTTACCCCTTGTTTTTAACTCACACATCTTTTGATTTTTGCACTGCACTCGATCCCATCTTTATCATTTGTTCATGGGTACCTTAGCGATTGATGGTGCGACCCAATTGAGTAAGGGTGATGGATGGGTCTCATTGATCAAGAGACATACCACCCCATTTTTGGATGACCAAATGAGAACACTTGATCTACATACCTATTTGATGGGAATCCAACACATCTCTGTACGGGTCTTACCTACAATCTAAGTAGGTCCTTCGACAGGTTTGTCCTGGCACACATTCTGATATAGAGACTTATATAGCTCTATTAGCGCCTAACTCACTTATGTAGGAGTTTTGCAGCAGCACGGAGTACTTGAAGCTCCGATATAGACCCCTGGTTCTTTTGTTGTTAGGATTACAGTTAGGGGGATACGAACTGGGCAGGTCTTTAAATTTCCCTCAGACCCTTCTTCAATTGTTTGTGTTTTACTTATCAGAATTCATGAAATCAGTAAAGGGTTCGAGAAGCATTATAAACAAAACAAAAATATATATATATATATATATTACACTAGATCTGTGTTTTGCTAAAGCACACATACAAGATTTGGCAGATAGTGAAGTTGGGCACAGGGCCTGCTTGGGCCGAAGGACATGTACACTAGGAGTAACCATCCACTGCAGCCAACTCCTGTGTGAACATATCTGAATGCTGAGTAGAGTAATGTTTTATAAAATGTAAGATGTAATAGGAGATCAAAACATTAGAAATGTACTGAAAACAAGGTTTGCGTGAAATTATAGTTAGCTTTGGTTTTAACTTTGTTAAATTTCTGTCAGTAAAAACTTCTAAAATTCACTAAAAAATCACAGTTAAGGTACAGTTAATGATTAAAATAAAAGACCAACTGAAGTTCGCCAGTTATTGTAAACACCAATCTACAACTCGCATGGAAACGTCTGATTGGAGTATGGAGACTATGGGCCCGATGTAGGTAAATCCCATTTATCGATTTTGAAATACCGAATTTTACCGATTCGGTATTTCAAAATCGGTAAATGGGATGTAGGTCCCAACACCTGCATTCGTTACCGAATCCTTAACAATTCATTAATTACCGATTCGGTAAATACCGAATCGGTAATGCCCATTCATTCCTATGGGCTTTGAAGCCCATAGGAATGATTAGGCATTACCGATTCGGTATTTACCGAATCGGTAATTAATGAATTCACAAGGGTGCAGGGGGTGTCACTTTGACACCCTCTAGCACCCCCAAAACGGGCATGTGTGCAATGTGGCACACAGACATGCCCTAAGGGCACGTCTGTCTGTCACATGGCACATGTGTACATGCACAGATGTGCATGTACACAGGAATCGGTATTTTACCATGGATTTGTATTCCATGGTAAAATACCGATTCTGTAAGCCATGTGCCAATGGAAAATTGGCTACCCACATAGCATTTTTGGTAATTTTACCGAATCGGTAAATATTACCGATTCGGTACTTATTACCGATTCGGTAATAACGATTCGGTAAAATTACCGAATATGTGCACCTACATCTCCCTAGCCCTTTACCGATCGGAAACGGCCGAAAATCGGTATTTTCAGCCGATTCCGATCGGTAAAGGGCTACCTACATCTGGCCCATAGTCCCTGAATTCATAAGAGGGGGGGTTTAAATATTTTCAAAATATTTTTCAAAGACATGAGGAGTTAATCAACCACGCAGATTCCCTCAAGTAGATGAATAATCACCCTCTGTTCTTCGAAGTGGCAGATGCAGAACAAGCACTGAAGCAGTCATGTCACCTGAAGGACCCTGGTCCTAATGGGATATCTGTTGACATAATTTTAACCAACATGTCACTGTGGGCCCCCCTATTGGCTAATGTCTTTAACTCTATAGTAAAAACTGGGACTCATTCAAAAAATATTCCAATTTTTAAAAAGGGAGACGCATCCAACCCAAAAAATTATAGGCCTATCTCCCTTATTCATTGTTCAGCAAAAATTATGGGATGCCTGCTGCTAAACAGGTTAGAAGAATGGGCAGGGGAAGAGATTCTATCGGAGGCTCAATATGGGTTCAGGAAAGGTAGAGGTACATTTAACCAATGTTTGAATTTAATGATGGTGACCGCTAAATATGCTATGGCAAAACAAGTTCAACTCTGTATGGCCTTTATGGACCTCTCTGCCACGTTTGTCTGCGTGGTCCATCACAAGCTATGGACCATCATTGAGAGCTTGGGAGTAGAGGAGCGTATAATCACTTTCATAAGGCAGCTGTACGGGCAATACCAACTTAAGAATAGCAAGGGGTCAGAAAAGTAGGTGTGTTTCTTATCCAGTGATGATATGTGCTATGACCAATGAATAGCGAAATCTGTCGCTGGGTCTCTCAAAGGTGCTCAAAGAGATCCCATCAGACTTTCAACCTGTACCGCCCTACATCAGTTGGGAACCTTCAATTTGCACATGGGGAACTGAGTTCCCAGTGCGAGATTTGGCCGGACTCAGCCGAATCTAACACATCAATCCCAAACCGTCTGTGATGTAATCTGTATTGGGTATCAGGAGGTAGCTGAAAAGCAGTGCTAAATTGTGTGAACCAAAAAGTGTATAAAGTGCAATATCTAAACTTGAGTAAAAGGGAGGAAAATATTTTTAATGGACACCTCCTTTTTCTCAACGAAAAAAACAGTGCAAATGGTAGTCTCAACAAATAACTACGCCGATGAAAAAAGTGGTAGACATGTTTCTGCAGTTTTATATCGGGCCCACGGGTCACCTTACTGCTTCATCAGGACCTATTTTGCTACTACTAGGTATGGTGATGTGAATCAAAATCAAAAGCAATGTGAAAAACAAAGTAAATATCCCCTGAGAATCTCCTGTGTTAAAATTGTCGGAGTACACCACATGGACAGACACACACACACACATATAAGAGAGAAATGTACATATCATTAGTGACAATAGCATTTCAACAAGCATCTGCTGAATTACTTTATCCAGTCAGAAATGCATACTGCAAAACATCATGTTACCTTATATTGGTGTGCCATGAGAGCTAGATCACCAAAGTATCTAATAATCATATGCACTTTGTAAACATATGGAATTACACTCACCCAATTTGCAGGGGAATGTTACCCCCCCTCACCTGGCCACAGCGCAGGTAAAACGGAGCACCGCTCTATTCAAGCCAAACAAAAGAAAAGATAAGAGGAAGCACCTCGATGCTGCGAATTAAAACAACACTCTTCGTCTTAACTCGGCAGATTGTGTTTAGGTAAACCATTCATTTCTTATTTTAGATACTATGGTCACCGCCCAGTCAAAACACCACTGATGTCATGGATGGATTTAATCTCATAAACTGAGCAGGTGGACCTAATACTTTCAAGGACATACTAAAGACAATGTCTGTTCCCAAACTTGTCATTATTGAATGCGATTTACACTCATCACACTGCACAAACACTGATCTCACTGCACAAACATGTAAGCTCCCATCTTGATTAAATTGTGTGGCGATCACTTGGATTTTACAAGTTAGAGATATATCGTTAATGCCCAGGAGTTCAGCTAGGTGTGTACGACACCCCTCATTCTACGTAACGAGGTAAATCAACTAGCCGGGCACTCGTATTCACAGATACAAACCATTGTGTGTATAGATGAAACATCCAAACAACGCGCGAGCCCACACGCATCGCTGCTGTTGTGATGCGTGTAGCCAATGCTTGCTTTTGTTTGGGCGCTAGATAGGATTTTACTCACTGGCCGCGTTTGTAGTATACGGATCTCAGCTAGAGTCGGTGCCGTATACTCACCGAGCTGCCCCTTTATTCATTCATCCTAAGGAATCGCCAGCCTGCCTACCTGTCCGTCGGTACTCCAGACGTCCTTCTGGGCTGTCTGTGGGAGGTGCTGAACGGACAGGAGGAGGTCTATTTGGCGAATCCTCTGGTTGACTGCTGCTGTGATGTCATCTGAGCGCGCCCCTGAAGCTGTAGGGAAATGTAGTGCAATGTCCCAATAGTGCCGATTTCGTGTGTTAGAAGTAGATTTAAGGAGTGTCTAAAACCACTTTTTTTAACATCGCCTCACTAGACTTGAGCAGTTGAGATATTGAGTCATTAATCCCTCATTGTCTGGAATAGGAGGGAAAGAGAAATTCTTCGACGTCTGTTTTTATTCACAAAGGTGCAGAACTACATAATAGACTACAACGCCCCTTGGAATATAGGGAAATGTAGTTTGATCTGCCCAGTTCTCACATTGTAAACATAATGTATGAGAACTAGGTATGGGCGGAAAATCCGTTTCGCTCGCGGATTTTGCGGATTTTCGGGAAATTCGCAATCCGCGAGATTCGCGAATCTCCCGCAAAATCCGCAAATCCACGAGCAGCGGATTTTGCTCGCACTGCTCGCACTGTTCGCGTGAGTTCGCGGCTTCCCAGTACAACTTCGCGCCCCGCAAATAAGTGCTAAATTGCAGAAATACGATCTTAGCAAAACTGAAACTACTTGCCAGGTTCAAAAGTTCAGGCTCATCATTAGTAGCCATTTCCTGTAGTGCTTCCTGAGGGGCCTCTCCAGAGTTCAGTTGCCAGTTGCAACTATTATGTGACCCTGCTCTGAACCTCAGAATAGTTACACATATGCCACAAAGGTCCTGAATTACAGCTAAGGGAGACAAGCAGGAGCCAGGCTGGAAGTTAAAATCCATTAATCAGCCCCTAATTCATTATTGTCAGTTGGGGCAGGGCAGGTGTTGTAATTATTTTTTGCAACAATGAAAGCACTTAGCAAGTGCAAAAGATCACTAATCAGGGCGCACTAAGGAAGCAGGTGCCAGCTAAAAAAATATTCTGTGACACATTAATCAGCCCCAAATTAATTCAGGTCACTTGAGGCAGGGAAGGTGTGCTTTGCTTTGCCGAAAATAATGTACACTGGACAACCAGAGGGTGTGGTGATGAAACAGAGGGTGGCATGGGTGGGCCAGAGGGTGGCATGAGTAGTCAGAGAGTGGCAGTGGTGACAGAGAGTGGCAGTGATGAAGAAGAGTGTCCCAAACAGGCTGGACACGTAGAAACAACAAGTTCGCAAAACTTGCGACCCGACAGGTAAGTTCGCAAATTGCGAAATTGTAAAAACCCTCGCGAACTGGCAGAAACACGGGCGAACACAAAAAAAAAAAAATCCGCAAATTCGCGGGAATTCGCGGATTTTGCGGATTGCGAGTTCGCAAATCCGCAAAATTCGCGAACGCGAGATCCGCAAAATTCGCCCATGCTTAATGAGAACCCTCCTGTTCGCCCTTCATCTATATGGCTCGTCTGGGAGGAAATATGTATTACCTCAGGAGCCTAGTCGAGGATAACATTATATACAAACTCATCGCTATTAATGGTTAAATGAGATATCGCCAATCTACCATAACGTGCATAGCCACTAGTGATATTCATACGTGACTTATAAAGAGGGTTTCAACTGTGTGATATAATTGAGTGTCATGTGTGTTCCCTCTATTAATGTAGCTGTACGGGGAAGCCATTGCAGGCGTGCATTTTTTGGAAACAAGGGGAATGTAAAAAAACCTTTAATATCGAAAAGGGCATGAGACAAGTCTGTGTCTTTGCTCCTTTTTTATGTGCCCTCTATACTAATAAATTGGAATCCATTTTGGCGGAGAGTGCAAAGGACATCCCATACTTAGAGTCTGTCCCCCTCTAGGCAGACAACGCAGTGCTATTGGCTAGAAGTCCAAGGGCACAGCAAAGACTCATAGAGGAATGCATACGCTTAATGGCAAGCTTGGATTTATATGTCAATGAGACTAAACCATTTGTCTTAATTGCAGGGTCGGGCCCTAAAAATAATCACAGGGAACAACCTATGAATGGGGAGCATCTTGATAGGAGGAGGCAGCCAGATTGGTATACGATGATCTGGACCTTGCCCAGGCAATCAGTGCACAGTGTCTGGTGCGCATTGGTATGAGTCACACCAGACACTTAGGATTGGTGCACGTTGAGATGGGTTGCACCAGGAAATTCCAGAAACTCACACAGCAAAGAATTGCAATGCTGTGACTCCCTGGAAATGAAGTGCAACGTCCCGTGCAAGATGATACATTTTGCATCTGACCAGTCCGGTCACACACAGGTGCAAGCTCAGCAGAGCCACTTGTGGTAGAATGAAGCACTACTAAGGGTAGAACCCCCACCTTCAAGGGTTGCACCCTGTGAATCAGACACTGCACGCAATGAGCATTCAGTCAGCGTGTCACGCAAAAGAGAGGCAGCACGGTTGATGAAAAGGGCCACTCATGGTCCTGTAACCTGTGAATATGCTTCCCACCAACTAGGCGCTTATGGGTTTCAGGGTCCTTGCAGTTCAGGAACCACACATCTTATATGCAGTCAAATGTTTTGGGGCCCTGCAATATTTAATCCAGTCTCCAGACACAAGTCTCAGTTTCACACTCACACCATTCTACCAGTTGGGATTCAGTACCCAATGTGGGCACTTGAGAGGGCACCACTCTCCAGATGCCACAGGTAGATGGTGCAGGTCCCTTGTAGGAGATCTTTGAAATCCCTGAGATCTCCGGGAGAACAGGAGACCTGTGGTCGGGCCCTTGGAGAGCACACTTCAGGGCGCCACACTTCAGCAGGTCCTCACCCCAGGCCAGACACTATTCGGACAATTATCTACAATGTGTACAATAGTGTCATCTGACAGTGTGCACCATGCCGTTTGGGTTCTTTGGTCCCACGTCCCCACAAGCATATCACACCCTTTACTGAAGGATGGCATCCGTAGTTATACTATCGTGTCTCTTTGAAGTTAGGTGTGGTTCAGGGTGTTTCCCTTTGAACCGCGGATGTCTCAATGCCTACAATGGCAAATGACTCATGCGTTTACTCACGATAGATGCCTGTGTGCACCCACAGGTCTGTAATGACAGACCAGCCCTGGTTTCAGAACATTGAACCAGTGCCACTTCCCAACACGAGGAGGAAAGGCGCACACACTTTTCTACCATAATTACAGTGGGAAAGAATCAGCGGAATCCAGGCAGAAAAAGCAAAAAGTTCAGGGAAATGCTACCTGACGACTATCAGGTCCAACAGAGAGATTTACAGTGAGTGGCTGCCAAAAAAGTAAAAGAGCGGCCGCCTCCTTTGGCCTTCTCAATACTATTTACTTTGGCTTGGGTCAAGTTGGTTTATCTTGGATTTCCTGAGGGTCGATAATATCTGACCTTCTTCCTAAGAAGCAGAGGGCTGGATTGATGCAGCGCCCTGTAAGCATGACAAAGAAGCTTGAGCTGGGCCCTGTTACGTGTCGAAAGCCAATGCAAAGTTTTTAAGCATGCAGTTGAGGAGCCAAATCTGTCTATACTGCAGATCAGTTTTGCAGCCGTATTTTGGTTCATCTGGAGGTGTCCGGTCAAATAGTCCGCCATACCCATAATCCAAGTGGCTGACAATCAGTGCCAGGACAACTGTCTAGTGCAAATCGTTAGGAATCCACCTAAACAGTTTCCTGAGAACTTTAAGCAGGCCAAAGCATTTGCCACAAGTGGATAGCACCTGGTCTTGCATCAAAAGAGATTGGTCAATGATAATCCCTAAGTTATTTGCTGCTTTTTCTGACAATGTAGTAGTACCGAGCATGGAGGGCCACCAAGAAGTGTCACAAATATGGTCAGCACCGCCCAAAAAAAGGATCACACTTTTTTTCTGCATTACGTTTTAGGGAATGCACCATCATCCAATGGGTCACTTCAGAAAGAAACCCCGGCATTCGAGCATATATCGGTGCCCCACTTTTTAGCCAGTGAGGTGAGGAGTGTGATGTATACATTAAAAGTGTTGGCCTCAAACCAGAGCCCTGAGGTATACCGCATTCAGAGCTGTGAGGAAGTAACCTAAATGCATCCAGCTGGATAGATTGGGATCTTTTAGATAGAAATTATAGAAAAAATTGAAGGGCAGCAAAGTGAAATCTTATCTCATGCAGTCAGTCTCTTTAATAGAAGTCTATAAGAGGCTGCATCTCATGCCGCGTAGAGCTCCAGCAGAATCAGGGCCACTGCCTTGCCCTCGTCTACCTCCGCTCTTATGTTATCCAGAACATCAAGTAGAGTGCTCTCTGTACACTTATGCACACTAAAGCTAATCAGAGAGGGTTTCAGTAGATTGATATCCTCCAGGAAGGTTGTCACTAGGAGGTTGACCAATTTCTCAAGAACCTTGGCCATGAAGGGCAATAAGGAAATAGGGCGATAGTATGATAACATGGCCTTGTCAAGGCCAGCTTTTTTAGCTAATAGCAGAATTAATGCGTGAATCCAGATATCTGGGTGCGTTGCTTTCTTTGGAGATGCATTAAAAATCTGGGTAAAGTATACACTCAATATAACTGTTAGTCACAAGAAAAAAAAATGAGGGCCACAGTCCTGTGGTGAACCTGATTTCAGGCTGCGGGGCTGAGAAAGTTATTTCACTATTTTGAACAGCTTATGGAGAAGCTTCTATTTTCATTTAGTCTTTTGCTAAAATACTTTTTCTTTGCCTTTTTGATTTGCTTGTAATAGTCATTTAGTTGGAGTTTGTATGAAACACTATCAGTTACGTTTTTAGAGAGTCTCCATAGTCTTTCAGCTGCCTTACATTTCCTTTTCATTTTCTACAATTCTGAAGAATACCACATCTCGTATGGGGTAATTCTACAGGAAGTATTAGGCTACAGGGGAGCACATGCATCAATAGCAGCTTAGCTATGATGCCTGTGTTGAACTGGCCTAAATTATGTCACGTGAGATAGCTCAACCCAATTTCGACATAGCAAAGTGGTTAGAAAGTGCGTCAACACTAGCTTCACTCCATGGCCTTTCGAGGAGGTTAGGATTTGCCAAACATTGTTTTCCTTTATGTTGTTGAAGTTCGAAAATAGCAAATCTAAGGTGGGCCCTGCAGAATAAGTGGGGCCCTTAATTACTTGCGTTAATTGAAGGGTCAGCAGATCTTTTTCCAGTTGTTTGCCAATAACATCTTCTTGATGTTCAAAAAGGGGGCTAAGGTCCTCTATTACAATATAACTGTTGTTTTTCAACTTTTGAGGCGTGAGCCAGGTAAACAAGTATTCGACCCAGAGTGTGTTATAGCCCAGTGGTCTGTAATTGATGATACCACCCTGGAAATCTCCAGCCCTTTAAGGCAAGATGAAAAGCGAACCATTCCCTCTCAGCTGACAAGGAGCAACCTTCCACTGAGCAGGTCTAAATATCTTTAAAGATGATGGCTGTGCCACCACCCCTGACGGCCTACACTATCGCATCTTAGACTTTTATAGTTGAGCGGTAGTGAAATAGCAATATCAGGGAGGAAAACTTAAAGTCAGGTTTCAGTGATGAAGACTGACTCAGCAGTTTCATCTCTAATCAAATCCCAAATCTCTAAAGAATGCTTGGACAATGAACGAGCATTAAAATATTGACATTTGAATGTTTGATTGTTAAAGAGGGTTTGTAATTCAATCAATCAATCAATCACATCTTTGTTAAGCGCTACTACTCACCCGTGAGTGTCTCAAGGCACTGAGAGAGGGGGGTTTTGCAGGTTCCAGTCCATCAAGGAGGGGTTTGTTGAAGAGCCAGGTTAGGAGGTTTCTTGTGAAGATGGGTAAAGTTGTTGTCGGTCTGAGGTGGAGAGGGAGGATGTTCCAGGCTCTGGCCACGAGGCAGGAAAAGGAGCGGCTGCCTGACCTGGTCTTTCTAGTGAGGGGGACCACTGTGTAAGAGAGCTGGGCTGATCATAGGATCCTTTGAGGTGCGTGGAATTGGAGTCGGCTGTTCAGGTATGCTGGTCCGGTGTCGTGGAGGGCCTTGTGAGCGTGGGTTAGCATTAAGCATGGCCGAATTTTGCGAATCTGGCATTCGCGAATTTGCGTATTTGCGAACTCGCAATCCGCAAAATCCGCGAATTCTCACGAATTTGCAGATTTTTTTGTGTTCGCAAGGGTTTTTGCTAGTTCGCGAGGGTTTTGTACCAGTTCGCAATTGTGAACTTACTTGTCGGCTCGCAACGGTCTCGACTTTGTTGTTTCTACGTCTGGTTCATCATCACAGGTTCACAGCACCCTCTGTTTCACCACTGCCACCCTCTGATTCACCCATGCCACCCTCTGGTACATCACTGCCACCCTCTGATTCATCACTGTAGATTATGGGGGGGGAAAGCAAGCACACCTGCCCTGCTTCAACTGACATGAATTAATTTGGGGTTGATTAATGTGTCACTGAATTTAAACTTCCTGTCTGGCACCTGCTTCCTTATCTGTAATTTGCTTTCTGTTGCAGTGCAATTTTTTTTCCCAGGACCTTTGTGGCCTACTTGTAGCTATTCTATGAGCCTGCTCTGAGGGTCAGAGCAGGGTCATAGAATAGTTGCAAGTAGGCAACTGCACTCTGGAGGGGCCCCTCAGGAAGCACTACAGGGAATGGTTACTAATGATGAGTTTGAACTTTTGCACCTGCTGAGTGCTTTCAGTTTTGCAAAACTCGTTTTTCTGCGGAACAGCAACTGTAATGCCCCAAACAAACGTAGGCAACTGAACTCTGGAGGGGCCCCTCAGGAAGCACTACAGGGAATGGTTACTAATGATGAGTGAACTTTTGCACCTGCTGAGTGCTTTCAGTTTTGCAAAACTCGTTTTTCTGCAGAACAGCAACTGTAATGCCCCAAACAAACTTACTTGTGAAAGTTGATTTCTAATCCAAAAGTGATCCAAAGAAAGTCAAAAAGGCCTCAAATCCAAAAAAGTGCAGGCAAATGTCAACCTGAGGAGTTATTCTGATAAAAATCATAATTTTCAGAAGGTTTATGCTGCTTGCTGGTGGATTTCTTCTGCAGAATTGCAAATTTTGTAATTTCGCGAGTGCGAGATTGTTGCTGCCCACCACATCTACATGTTCGCAATTACGAACTGTCGCGATGCGTCGCCAAACTAACGCGGGATCCCGCAGCAAGATCCAAAATGGCGCAGCACTCGCAAAATATCGAGAAAAACAACTCGGCAAATGCTGAATGACGGTAAGTGAACGCCGCACGCCGCAATATTGTATCACCAAGCAAAAAAATCTGCTGCGTGCAAATTTGCAGATTTTCTGTAAATTCGCGAGAGTTGACGGATTGCGAATTTACTGAAAATCTGCAAAATCCGTGAGCGGAACGAATTTTAGGCCCATGCTTAGTTAGCATCTTGAAAGCGACTATAGCTTTGACGGGGAGCCAGTGGAGTGTACGCAGATGCTGGGAGATGTGGCAGTGTCTTGGCAGGTTTAGGGCCAGTCTTGCGGCGGTGTTCTGGATGTTCTGTTGCGTGTGAGGTTTTTGTTTATTATGGCGAGGAGTGCGTTGCCGTAGTCGAGTCTGCTGGTGGCCAGGGCGTGAGTGACGTTCTTTCTGTGTTCGAGGGGGATACATTTGAAGGTCTTGCGTAGGAGGCCGAGGGTGTGGAAACAGGAGGATGAGACAGCGTTGATCTGGTGGTCCATTTTGAGTTCGGACTCCAGGATGAAACCCAGGTTGCGTGCGTGATCCGTGGGGGTTGCAGACTTCTCAGGGCGGGGGACCACCAGGTGCATTCCAGGCGTCAGGGTGTGGGCCCATGATGAGTACTTCTGTTTTGTTGGTGTTTAGTTGAAGGCAGCTATTTTTCATCCGTTTGGCGACGGTTTCCATGCCTTCTCGAAAATTGTGTCTGGCGGTGTTGGGTTCGTTGAATAGAGAGAGGATGATTTGGGTATTGTCTGTGTATGGCACATTGTTGAGTCCGTAGGTTCTGATGAAGGGGGGAGTGGAGTCATGTAGACGTTGAAGAGCGTAGGGCTGAGGGATGACCTCTGGGGGACTCCGCATGAGGTTGGTGTAGGGTCCAAGAGGAATGGGGGGAGTCTGATCCGCTGCGTTCTGCCGAAGTGGAAGGAGCGGATCCAGTCGAGGTCCTTGTCTTGAATCCCTGCGCGGTGGAGTTTTTGTTATAGGGTGCGGTGAGAGACTGTTGAATGCTGCTGAGAGGTCCAGGAGGATGAGGGCTGCTGTTTCTCCTTTGTCCAGTAGGGTGTGGATGTCATCTGTTGCAGCGTAAAGGGTGGTTTCCGTGCTGTGTTTTTTCTGAAGCCGAATAGGGAGGAGTTAAGTATGTAGTGCTCTTCGATGAATGTGGCGAGTTGGCTGTTGATGGCTTTCTCGATGACTTTCGCTGGGAAGGGGAGCAGGGAGATGGATCGGTAGTTTCTGAGGTCGGTGGGGTCCGCCAAGGGTTTCTTGAGTGGGGTTGATCTTGAACGATGCGGTTGCGGATCAGTAAGGAGGGTTTGATGAGGAGTTGATTGAGAATCAGAGCTTACCACCTGCAATTGTGACAGGCATAAGGACCTTCAATTGGAGACCCCGCTGCAAAAAGTTTGGATCATGCCCTGCTGCTGTATTTAGTTGAAGCATGGTGTCTCACGCATAAGAATAATAAAATATTTTTGACCAAACTTTTAACTTTTACCCAGTTGGTAGATATCCACCAAACTTGCGATATCCACTGAAGACATAGGGGCTCATTTGGATGACAGGCTCCGCCTGCCATCCTGTCGTATGTAGGGACTGCCCGTCATAAGGGTGGGCGTCCCGTTGGGGGTATTAGGATGCACCCGCCACAGTGGCGGGCGCATCCTGAATCTTTAGCATTGCGGCGGGCGGTGCTGAATGCACCGCCCGCCGCAATGCTACAGTGCCTGCTACGTTGTACTTTGAAATGCTGGGGGGTACCATAGGTACCCCCCATGTGCACCCCCCACCCCTCTGGAGTCCCTGGGGGGCCGCAATGGGCCCCCGCTGGGTGTCCCGCATGCCTTTCCCGCATGCCTTTCCATGGTGGCATTGCCACCATGGAAAGGCATTAGAAAATGCCTATGCTAATATGGCTGGCGGTGTCTGTAAGACACCGCTACCTTATTAAACCTGTTCCGCCCGGTCGCAAGGCGACTGGGGCGAAAAAGCAGCAGACGGACTTTCCGTCCGCCGTGGACCCCCTAGCCATCTTAATATGGCGGGGGTCATTCCGGAGCGGATGGAGGGCAGATTGCCCCCGCCAAGCCGGTGGTGGCTACCACCAGCCTGGCGGGGGGAATCCGCCCGCAATCCTAATGCGGGCCTAAGCATGATAAATGGCTGCCAAATTTCATGCAGATTTGTGAAATGATTCTACAGTTATTAGCAAATGGTGCAAAAGTTGAAGGTAATTGAAAAGAAACTGTTGTCTAAAGTCATGATATATCTAACTTTTCAACTTTTTCAAGTAGCCCTGGGTGAAATTTCCTTTACACGGGCATCATTTTGCATATGTTTGGTAATTTCTTATGCTTACTATGCAAAATTACCGAAATTACTCTCCTATGTCACATCACTTATTACATGCTGTTCACTGTAAAACTTAGTGTAAGTGCAAGTGAACAATGCAAACAACAAGAATGCAAGTAGCTATTGTTTTGAGGGCTTTTTTGCCAGAGCAAACTCAGTCCATGTGTGCACAATTTACATGAGATGAATTTCACTCTAAAATATAGCGCCACGGGGCGTGGCCAAGATGGTAGACTGAGCAGACACGCATTCTAGTCCTTCCGCACTGTGGAAATACTGTGAATCCTCGGCGCCTCAACTCCTTGGGGGGGTGGACTTTCCACCCTGTAGGCCCTGGAGCCCGTGGTTCTCTTGGTTCCCTGGACCATGCAGGTGCAAGAACAGAGCGGAGGCCAGCAAGAGCATGAACTGTGACCCGGTAGACCCAGAGGGTGGAGGAGACTTGACACCGGCAGCCGAAGAGCTTGGAGGGGCGGCTGAGCACAGCGAGGGCAGCTGTAGGAGGCTGCATCTGACATTACGGCCAGAGAAGGCGAGCACCAAAAGAGGTGGACCCAGAGGTCCCCAATGTCCCAGACAGCAGGGGCCCTGCAGCCGGGACCAGACAGGCAAAAGAAAAATGATGGACCGCAGTGCTTGCCCGGATGCTCCTAGCCCTGACCAGGATACCACCCGGCCATCAGAAACACACCTGAGCCTGAGTGGAAGGCTGAAGGCTGAAGTCCCCATCTGGGGCTGTGGGACTCAGAATTAGATGCACATAGACAGTGCAAAGCAGACGAGCAGGCTGCGAGACTAGGCCACGATTGGGCCTGGTGGTCCGAGAGGCCGGAGAGAGCCGAAGGTGCTGGCGGCCTACCTCGAAAGATGAGTGGGCTCCCTGGAGCAGCGCAGGGCCAAGAAACGGTATCTAAGAGACAGTGCCCAGCAGGCCAACAAGAAATGAGGCCCTGAGCTACTGAGGACGACAAGGACAGGATGGGCCCTCCCCACAGAGAGGGCTGTGAAGCCATGTTCCAGCTGCAGAAACCTGGCGCATAGGAGCACCCAGTGAGCGGGGTACAGAGAGAGGCGGGGAATGTAGGCTGATCAACAATGAGCAAAATCTAGGTCTTTAAGGGGCATCCGGCCAGCCCCACCATGAAGGCTAAGCAGCGGGGACTTCTGACACCAAGAAGGGACACCCAGCAGTGTGGCTGGGGCCCAATGGATTGCCACACTTTACCCCAACCGATCGAGACTACACGCAGAACCCCGCAACTGTAGGGAGGAGACCTCCCTGGTGCTGGGGCCCTCCCCACTGAACCTCCCACAATGTCATTTGAGAAACTATGTCCCCCTCTAGGCATGGGGAAGACGGCTGGATCCCCGCTTATGCCTCGCCGCCACAGCTGTGATAGAGAACCACCCCCACCCTGGAGACACAGAGCCTGGGGCAACCAAGCTATGGACCAAGGCATGGCAGTACCCCGGGCCAAGAAGGATTGCGCCCTGAGGGACATGCTAACCTAGACCCCTTCTCCCCCTGCTTCGGAGCGCCCATGCCAAACAACTGCCCCCTGCCTTCTGAGGATGCGGACGAATTAGAGGTACCGATTACTCAGTCATACCAGGGGACCCTGTTCACGTCCCCCAGGGATGACCTTCAGTCGATATAGAGGGGTCTGGCATAGGATTTGCAAGGATTTCGGAAGGAGATCTCGGACATTGGGAACAGAGTGAAAGCCCTAGAAACACATGGGATCACCAGTGGTGAGGAAATCGAGCATCTCAGACAGGAACTTATCTGCCTCACCAACCAGCAGATAGATCTCCAGGCCTATGCTGAGGACCTTGAAAATAGATCAAGGCGCAACAACATCAGAATCAGGAATGCCCCAGCATACTTAGAGGCAGGTATGTGGAGGAGTACGCCACTACTCTCTATGTCCAGATCCGGGGGAACCACACAGGCATCCGACATCCGACTAGATAGAGTCCACCAGGCAGGCCCTTACTGGGCCACCATTCTGCATCCCGGACATCCTGGCCTGTGTACACTGCTTACCCCTAAAGGAGCGAATTCTTCGTAGAGCCAGGGTCACTAACCCGGTACACTTTCATGACCTCCCGCTTCAACTCTTCCAGGACCTCTCGGCAATCACTCTGCAGAAGCCCGGTGACTACCTTCCTCCGAGATCACAAAACCCCATACACATGAGGTCACCCTTTTCTCCTAGTTTTCACCTGGGAAGGAAAAACCCACCAACTACGCTCCCCCCGGAGCGACCTGTGACCTCCTCTGGATTGAGCTGACAAAGGGGCCAGTGTGAAACACGTCGAGAATAGGAGCCAGAGCTGGCCGATGGTCGTGACGGGGATGGAGGCTCCAGGGCAGAGGTCTCTCTAAACCAGACCCAGATCTGATGGCACTGGAAAGGAAGGCGGTCCTGGAGAGCCTTGTGGGAGACCGGGTACAGGGAAACATTGACTGAGATGCTGGAGCCCACCTCAGCCACAGTAGGGGTAGTTCAAGTTCAAGTTCAGGAATTTGTATAGCGCACTACTCACCCAGAGGGTCTCAAGGCGCTTGGGGGAGGGTGGGTGCATTACTTATCAAATAGCCAGGTTTTTAGCTGCTTTCTAAAGGAGAGGTGGTTCTGTGTAAGGCGGAGGTGAGTGGGGAGGGAATTCCAGGTTTTGGCCGCTAAGTAGGAGAAAGATCTTCCTCCCATGGTGGATCTATTGATGCGCGGAATTGCGGCGAGGGCTTGATTAGATGAGCGTAGTTGGCGGGTGGGTGTGTAGAAGGACATTCGTTTGTTGAGGCATTCTGGTCCTAGGTCGTAGAGGGCCTTGTGTGCGTGGGTGAGGAGACAGAACGTTATTCTCTTGTTGACGGGAAGCCAGTGGAGATCTTTTAGGTGACTGGAAATGTGGGCTTGACGGGGGATGTCCAGTATGAGTCTGGCTGAGGTGTTTTGGATGCGTTGGAGTTTTTCTGTAGTTTGGCTGTGGTTCCGGCGTAAAGGGTGTTTCCATAATCTAGTCGGCTAGTGACTAGTGCGTGGGTGACTGTTTTTCTTGTTTCGGTGGGGATCCAGCGGAAGATTTTTTTGAGCATGCGTAGGATGTTGAAGCATGATGAAGAAACGGCGTTGACTTGTCTGGTCATCGAGAGGGAGGAGTCTAGGATGAAGCCCAGGTTCCGTGCGTGATCTGTAGGTATGGGTGCTGTGCCCAGGGCCGGTGGCCACCATGAGTCGTCCCATGCATAGGGGGACGATCCTAAGATGAGGACTTCCGTTTTGTCCGAGTTTAGTTTTAAATGGCTGTTCTTCATCCATTCGGCTAATTCTTTCATTCCTTCGTGTAGATTGGTTTTGGGGGTGTTGGGGTCTTTGATGAGGGAGAGGATTAGTTGGGTGTCGTCAGCGTAGGAGATGATGTTGAGGTCGCGTTGTCGCGCGATGGTTGCGAGGGGACTCATGTACACGTTGAAGAGGGTGGGACTGAGTGATGATCCTTGTGGTACGCCGCAGATGACTTCGGTGGCCTCTGATTTGAATGGGGGGAGGCGGACTCTCTGTGTTCTTCCGGCGAGGAACGAGATGATCCAGTCCAACGCTTTTCCTTGTATTCCGACGTTGCTGAGGCGTTTTATGAGGGTGTTATGACAGACTGTGTCGAAGGCTGCGGAGAGGTCAAGTAGGATGAGGGCAACTGATTCTCCGTTGTGCAGTAACGTTCGGATGTCATCCGTAGCAGCGATGAGGGCGGTTTTGGTGCTGTGTTTGGCTCGAAAGCCGGACTGTGAGGGGTCGAGTGAATTGTTGGATTCAAGGAAGGTGGCGAGCTGGCTATTGATGGCTTTCTCGATGACTTTGGCCGGGAAGGGGAGGAGAGAGATGGGGCGGTAGTTCTTAAGCTCAGAGGGGTCCGCTGTACGTTTCTTCAGAAGGGCGCTGAGTTCGGCATGTTTCCAGCCATCTGGGAAGGTAGCGGAATTGAGGGAGCAGTTGATGACATCGCGGAGATGGGGTGCGATGATGGAGTCTGCTTTGTTGAAGATGTGGTGGGGGCATGGGTCAGTTGGTGAACCTGAGTGGATGGAGTTCATCAGACAGATGGTGTCTTCAGTAGTGATTGGGTTCCAGGCGCAAAGGTTGTGACAGTGCTGTTTTGGTTCTGAGGTGGGTGGAGTGGGTTGTTCTTCGGACAGGTTTTTAAAGCTGTTATGAATGTCGGTGATTTTGTTGTGGAAGATAGAGGATAGAGAGTCGCAGAGGTCTTGGGAGGGAGTGATGTCGTTGGTGCCGGCGGTGGGGTTGGTGAATTCTTTGACGATGTTGAATAGTTCCTTGCTGTTTTGGGCGTTGTTGTCGAGACGATCCTTGAATGCTAATTTCTTGGTGGATCGGATCAATTGGTGGTGTTTGCGGGTGGCATCCTTGAAGGTGGGCAGGTTGTCAGTGGTTGGGTTTTTTTTCCAGGTTTTCTCGAGGGTACGACATAATTTCTTGGATTTCTTAAGGTCATCGTTGAACCAGGGGGCCCTTTTGTTACCTTGTTTGATCTGGTGTTTTTTCAAGGGTGCTAATTCGTCAGCGCTGTGGGTGATCCATTGTGTGAATTTGGTGGCAGCTTGGTTTGGGTCCGATGATATGGCGGGGGGTTTTGGATAAGCGATGTGAAGAGCTGGTCGGTGGTGATTTTGTTCCAGTTTCTTCGAGGACTAGGTTGTGGTGGGATGTGGGTCGTGGTCTTTTTGTATCTGAAGTGAACTCAGCCGTGGTCCGTCCAATGGAGAGCTGTGGTGTGATCAAAGGAGATGTGTTTGCTGGATGTGAAGATAGGGTCGAGCGTGTGTCCGGCTAAGTGGGTGGGGGTGTCAACAAGTTGTTTGAGTCCGAGATTGGCCAGGTTGTCCAGAAGGGTGGTGGTGTTGCTGTCGTTATTCTTTTCCAGGTGGAAGTTGAGGTCTCCCTGTAAAATTTAGTTCTCCGAGGTGAGGGCATGTGGGCTGATGAAGTCAGTGATGTCTTCGTTGAATTGTGTGCGGGTCCCTGGTGGTCTGTAGATAAGGGTGCCTCTAAGTGTGGTCCTGGGGTCGGTGTGGATCTGGAAGTGAAGGTGTTCGGCGGTCGCGAGGTTATCGTCGGAGTTGGTCGTGATTCGGATGGTGTTCTTATGGGCGATGGCGATGCCTCCTCCTGTTTGGTTGATGCGGTCTTTTCGGATGATCTTGTAGGTGTCCGGGATGGCTATGGCGATGTCGGGCGCTGATGAGGCGTTCATCCAGGTTTCTGTAAGGAAGGCGACGTCCGGTGATGCAGTGTCGAGTAGGTCCCAGAGTTCAGTGGCATGTTTGTGGATCAATCGGGTGTTCAGCAGGATACACTTCAGGTGGTTGGAGTCGGAGTTGTGTTTGGAGGGGGAGGATTTGGCATGGGTCCTGATGCAGACAAACTTGCAAGAGTGGCAGGGGAATGGTCCGTGGTACCTAGGGCTGAGAGGGGAGGGCTCCCCCACAAATACATATGACTACCATGGACCCCACCTTCTGCTCTTCTCACGGGAAGGTGTGGGTCACCCTGATCGGCTCATTCATTCCTGAGACTTTGTTCTTGTTTTTTCTTAAATATATAATTTCTTGTTATGTACCAAATCGCAGCACCACTGAGGGTCTCAAAGTCCAGGATGTCAGGGTCTCAGCCGCAGCAGTTCTCACACCCTGGGCACCTACGCTACACCACAGTACAGCCCTGAGGGGCAGAGAGACTGATCGGTGGCTTTTAGCAGGACCACACACATGCATGATGGCATCAGGTGACTACCTAAAGATGGCCTCCCTAAACGTAAAAGGGCTTAACAACCCGGTCAAACAAAGGACCAGGAGACCCACATCCGCACAAATGACTCTCACAGGCTCAAATGCAAGGCCTTCAATATCCAAAGATACCCCCTACAAATTGCTTTCAGGTCTGACAGAAAGGAGAAGCAAAAAATAGTAAATCTATTCAGAAAACTCCCACTAGACCTATATTACTTTCATATAGGCTGACAACAGCTCTGACAACAAGGCCTTCCCACATCAATCCTCTCCTCACACATATGTAAAAATGCTGTGAGAGCGATCTTCCTTTCTCTTAAATTGCAGGGTTTAATAGAACCTAAGCTGATTGAACTCAAGGGCCGCCCTCTGGCCTACCAAATAAGACTATGCCCTCAGAAACTCTCTCTGGGCTCTCTGTATGCACCTTACAAGGGACAGGAACACTTTCTCCATGCAGCACTAGAAAAGGCACTGACATCTCAAGACAGATTGGTCCTAGTGGGGGGTGACTTCAATATAGTTTTCGATAAGAACATGGAAAGCTTGGTCCTTAGGGAGGGAAGAGCTGGAGCACTGTCAGTGGAGGGACTCACCTGGATGAGGGAGGTGGGCTTGACAGATCTATGGAGGGCATGCCATCCAAACACCTGTGACCACACATTCTTCTCACATGCTCACAAATCATATGCCCAACTAGATTTTTTCCTAGGGAATCGTGATCTCAGGCAATCACTCAGCTCAGTGGAGATAGTACCAAGAACCCTATCCTCAGATTTGAGATCCATAATCCACATCAGAGGGAGGCGCAACAGCAATAGAGATTTCGGAAACACTATTGCAATGACCAGAGGTGGTCAAGCAGATTAAGAAAGCCATTAGCGATTATTTGGACACCAACGACAACACCGAGCCGCCCACCTTTATCATTCGGGATGTGCTGAAAGTGGTCATCAGGGGAGAGCTCATAGCTCTCTCAGCAGTCAAAATCCATCAGGGTAAGGACAGAGCTCCAGAAACAGGTTTGAGAACTAGAGCACATCCATCACCGCACTGGAAACCCCAGGATAGAGGCTGCACAGAAGCAACTGGCAAGCTAGATCCAGACAGGGTGGAATACTCACTCTTATGCCTGAAACATTCCTTCTAAGTGAACGAGAACAAAAGTGGTAGGCTTCTCACCACCAAACTTCAAGCCCAGCGACAGGCCAACAGTGTAAACTCCCTCCTGTCAGAAGTGGGGGACCTATTAGAAGGAGATCCTCAGATAGCAGCCCACTTTAGAGAATTCTATGTGGCCCTGTACTCGGACCAACCTGTCCACCATGTGGCCCCAATGCACTATCTCCGCACTACTTCTACGACCCGCTTAACTGATGCCCAGGCTGCCTCCCCCGCTACCCAATTCAGATTGAGGAGGTCATCTCAGCCATCTCCAGGCAGAAACCATTGAAATCACCGGTACCGTACAGTTTCTCTTCGGGCTTCTACAAAGCCTCTGCTCTGAGGTAGCCCCTGTCCTCACACAGATCTTTAACACCATAGCAAACTCAGCCACTCTCCCACCCTCAATGCTCAAGGCAACTACGGTTGTTATCCCTAAGCCCAGGAAAGACGAACATTTGTGCAGAAATTACAGTCCTATCTCACACCTGAACGTGGATGGGAAACTATTGACAGGAATCCTAGTAGCCCACCTTAACCCCCTCATGTAGTGTCTAATAAGCCCTGATCAAGCATGATTTGTCCCACAGAGACAATGTACAGACAACACCAAAAGGTCACCATATGGAGGGGTCCAGCATGCTGCTATCAGTGGATGTGGAGAAAACCTTTTACCGGGTCCATTGGCCCTTCCTGAATGTGACGTTGATGCTCTTTGGATTGGGGGAAAGATTCTGATCCTGGGTCATCAGCAGCTACGAGTTCCCAGTGGCCTCAGTGTGAGTGAACGGACAGGGTTTAGAGAACTTCCCAATAAACTAGGGGGCATATTACCAAGCAATAGCGATAATTATCGTTATTGCTTGGTTAGAGACAAAAATTTACCGCTGAGCTGCGGCGATTTTTATCGCAGATAAACCTTGGTATTACCAAGGTTTATCGCAAATGCGATAAAAATCGGCCACAATGCATGAATATCGCTGAAAAGTCAGCGATATTCATGCAATACTGATCTAATGCTCTTAGCCATGTTATCCACCTCCCATTGGATAACATGGCTAAGAACTGGTCAGGGCAGGTGTTATATTTTGGAGATATTCGCGCTTAGCGCGAATATCTCCAACAGTTGGTAATAAGAGATAGCGATGTTAGCGACTGTTTCCAGTCGCTAACATCTTGGCACGACCACTTTGCATGTCATCAGTGATAAATATCACTGACATGCAAAGTGGGGCCCAAGATGGTCGCTATCTCCTACTAGCTGTCGCTAACTGGTGTTAGCGACAGCTAGGTAATAGGGAGATAATTTTATCTCTGCTTTCTTGACTTTTAAAGCCAAAAAAGAGGAGATAAATCCCCTTGATAATATGCCCCAAGATACAGTGACAGGGCTGCCATCTCTCCCCTCTTCTCATCGCTTTCTACATAGTGCCTTTTGCGCAGCGAGTGAGAGATCACCCCAGGATCGGGGGATTCTCCTCAGCATACAGGAGCATCAGATTAGTTTATACACAGACGACATAATGGTCATGCTGGGTAACACCTGTCAGAGTTTTCTAAAAGAGCTGGAGGTGTTCGGGGAGGTGTCTCTGTTTCGAATGAACCTCCATAAGTGCCAGGCTCTCAATCTCACGGTTCCCCCTTTTGCAGCAGAGTTCTTGAAACGGACCTACACATTCTGCTGGTCAATCAAGTCAATCCCATACCTAGTAGTTCAGCTCTGCCTGACGCTGGAGAGAACAAACATCCTAAATTACAGAGAACTACAGAAACAAGTATGCACCAGACTAGATCAGTGGCGGCATTACCAGATGACCCTGCTGGGCCTTATCGCAGTCTCAAAGATGAGCACAATGCCCAAGATTCTCTTCTTATTTCAGGCCCTACCCATGACCCCCCAGCAGGCACGATCCCAGCCCTGCAGGCCGCGCTCCATCACTTCAAAAGGGCGGGCAAACGGCCCAGAATGAGCAAAGAGTGAATCTGGCTTCCCCCAGCAGAGGTTGGACTTGGAATATCTTGCCTGCTCTGATATTTCCAGGCTGCCCAGCTCCGTTACCTAGTTGAATGGCCCAGGATGGAGTCAGAGAAACACTAGCTGTTCATGTACAGAGCACTTGCAGGGACCACGTTGGATAAGGTTCCATTCCTCCCAGGGGCGCATCGAGCACCTAGCCTTTGCATCTTCCGAGTCACAAACTCCCTACTGAAGGTGTGGGACGGGTGCACTCGCTGCGTAACACTGACCTCCTTCCCTTCTCCCCCAACACCGGTAAACAACAAACCTGACTTTACGCCCGCCGCTGGGTCATCTTTCCAGGTGTGGTGAGAAGCAACCTGCAAAGCAGCGGGGCACTTCTTTGACCTGGAGGGCCCCATTCCCTTTGATACTCTAAAGGAAGACTACATCATCCCCGAAGATGAACGGTTCTGATTCCCTCCAAATTTGACACAGGTTACTGAACCCATCAGTTCAAGAGGTAGTGGAGTGATGATTGACACCATATGATAAGTGGCTCTTAGACAAACACTCAGACACATGCCTTATCTTGGAACTATAAGCTCTCCTCCAACCCGCACCGACAGAAGACAAATCCCAAGCCCAGGCGCGTGGGTAAGTCGAATTAGGATGCAAACTCTCTTTGAAAGAGTGGCATGCCATATTCCATAGAGTGAGGCATACCACCTATAACCTATTGAGCACCGAAACCGCCATAAAAATCACCTCGTACTGGTACCTAACTCCAGCGTGGCTTTACCTAGGGAATCCAGCCCACAGCGACAAATGTTGGCACCAGTGCGGGGAGAAGAGCACCCTCACCCACATTCTTTGGACGTCCCAAAGATAACATCATTTTGGAACTAGGTACTGGATGACATTGATACACACTTCTCCACTCAGCTCCCTAGATTCCCACTGTATACCCTGCTCGGCCTCCCAAACCATCTCACCTAACCTCTCGCATCATGCAAGTGGAGCCAGATAGGTATAGTACTTGGGGCTGCCTACCAGACCAATATAGCACTTTGGGGGTCCGCCACTGCTCCGGCACATGCAGCATGGTTACTACGCCTCTGGGGCATATGGGGGATGGAGAATCAGACCCTTACGCTCACATCCCGAGGCGACACATTCAGAACTGCTTGGAGTTCCTTCTTAGCCCTTTTAACCCAGGACCTGTCCTGTCCCGGCTATTTGCGATTACTAAAACTCACTGATCCAGACTCAGATGGAAGTCATGAGAGCACCTGAGAAGTGATCCATAACTAAGCATGGGCGGAAAATCCGTTCCGCTCGCGGATTTTGCGGATTTTCGGTAAATTCGCAATCAGCGAACGCTTGCGAATTTACCAAAAATACGCAAATTCGCACGCAGCGGATTTTTTTTTCTTGGTGATACAATTTTGCGGCGTTCACTTACCGTCATTCAGCGTTTGCCGAGTTGTTTTTCTCGATATTTTGCGAGTGCTGCGCCATTTTGGATCTTGCTGCGAGATCCCGCGGGAGTTTGGGGACCGCGATTACGTCATCGAGCTCGCCACCTTGCACAGCGAGAGTTTGTCAACGCGAGTACGCCGTGATCACGTATCGCGAGAGTGCGCAATCGGGAACCCGTACATGCATCGGGCAGCAACAATCTCGCACTCGCAAAAATACAAAATTTGCAATTCTGCACAAGAAATCCTCCAGCAAGCAGCATAAACCTTCTGAAAATGATGATTTTTATCAGAATAACTCCTCAAGTTGACATTTGCCTGCACTTTTTTTTGCAAGGAGTCCATTTTTTTGGGGGGGGGGGAGGAAGGAAGAGCCCTACAGTCTCCAACTTCTTGTTCCTGTCCAGCAGGCTCCTCCCAGTGCTTTCTTCATGTGCTGGTCACTTTCATTCGGATTCCTCACCTGGAAGGATTACTTTTTGTGGATGCTGCTGGATATTTGGATTTGAGGCCTTTTTGACTTTCTTTGGATCACTTTTGGATTAGAAATTTCAAAAGTAAGTTTGTTTGGGACATTACAGTTGCTGCAACTACAATTTTGTAATTTTCGATTTTTGGGCTGTTGTTGGGGCCTTTTGCCCAGGGGTACTCAGTGGTGGGTGGACTGAGTCTTTCTATGGGGTCTCTTTAATAAAAACATCATGGAGGGCCTGGATGGCTTGGGATTGTGCTGATTTTTCTGTGATTTTCGTTTTTTGGGCTGTTGTTGTGGCCTTTCCACCAGGGGTAGCGAGTGGTGCATGTCCCTAGTATTTCTGTGGGGTGTCTTGAATTTAAACATCATGGAGGTCCTGGATGGCATGGGATTGTGCTGATTTTTCTGTGTTTTTCGATTTTTTGGGGTGTTCATGAGGACAGGCCATGTGGGTGGGGGCCATTTTGAGTGCTGCTACAGGCCCTGGCCATGTGCTGGGAGGGAGAGGGCCATTTTGAATGCAGGCAGTGTTCTTAGGTCTGCAACCATTTTGCCTAGCTTTCAACCTTCATGCCCAGGGGTAGTGAGTGGTGCATAGGCCTAGTCTTTCTGTGGGCTGTCTTGAATTTAAACATCATGGAGGGCTTGGGATCGTGCTGATTTTTCTGTGATTTTCGTTTTTTTTGGGCTGTTGTTGTGGCCTTTTCACCAGGGGTAGTGAGTGGTGCATGTGCCTAGTCTTTCTGTGGGGTGTCTTGAATTTAAACATCATGGAGGGCTTGGGATTGTGCTGATTTTTCTGTGATTTTCGTTTTTTTGGGCTGTTGTTGTGGCCTTTTCACCATGGGTAGTGAGTGGTGCATGTGCCTATTCTTTCTGTGGGGTGTCTTGAATTTAAACATCATGGAGGGCTTGGGATTGTGCAGATTTTTCTGTGATTTTCGTTTTTTTTAGCTGTTGTTGTGGCCTTTTCACCAGGGGTCCTGAGTGGTGCATGTGCCTAGTCTTTCTGTGGGGTGTCTTGAATTTAAACATCATGGAGGGCCTGGATGGCATGGGATTGTGCTGAATTTTCTGTGTTTTTCGATTTTTTGGTGTGTTCATGGGGACAGGCCATGTGGGTGGGGGCCATTTTGAGTGCTGCTACAGGCCCTGGCAATGTGCTGGGAGGGAGGGGGCCGTTTTGAATGCAGGCAGTGTTCTTAGGTCTGCAACCATTTTGCCTAGCTTTCAACCTTTAGGCCCAGGGGTAGTGAGTGGTGCATAGCTCTAGTCTTTCTGTGGGGTGTCTTGAATTTAAACATCATGGAGGGCTTGGGATTGTGCTGATTTTTCTGTGATTTTCGTTTTTTTGGGCTGTTGTTGTGGCCTTTTCACCAGGGCTAGTGAGTGGTGCATGTGCCTAGTCTTTCTGTGGGGTGTCTTGAATTTAAACATCATGGAGGGCCTGGATGGCATGGGATTGTGCTGATTTTTCTGTGTTTTTCGATTTTTTGGGCTGTTCATGGGGACAGGCCATGTGGGGGGGGCCATTTTGAGTGCTGCTACAGGCCCTGGCCATGTGCTGGGAGGGAGGGGGCCATTTTGAATGCAGGCAGTGTTCTTAGGTCTGCAACCATTTTGCCTAGCTTTCAACCTTCATGCCCAGGGGTAGTGAGTGGTGCATAGGCCTAGTCTTTCTGTGGGGTGTCTTGAATTTAAACATCATGGAGGGCTTGGGATTGTGCAGATTTTTCTGTGATTTTCGGTTTTTTTTTAGCTGTTGTTGTGGCCTTTTCACCAGGGGTAGTGAGTGGTGCATGTGCCTAGTCTTTCTGTGGGGTGTCTTGAATTTAAACATCATGGAGGGCCTGGATGGTATGGGATTGTGCTGACTTTTCTGTGTTTTTCGATTTTTTGGGGTGTTCATGGGGACAGGCCATGTGGGTGGGGGGCATTTTGAGTACTGCTACAGGCCCTGGCCATGTGCTGGGAGGAGGGGGCCATTTTGAATGCAGGCAGTGTTCTTAGGTCTGCAACCATTTTGCCTAGCTTTCAACCTTTATGCCCAGGGGTAGTGAGTGGTGCATAGGCCTAGTCTTTCTGTGGGGTGTCTTGAATTTAAACATCATGGAGGGTTTGGGATTGTGCTGATTTTTCTGTGATTTTCGTTTTTTTGGGCTGTTGTTGTGGCCTTTTCACCAGGGGTAGTGAGTGGTGCATGTGCCTAGTCTTTCTGTGGGGTGTCTTGAATTTAAACATCATGGAGGGCTTGGGATTGTGCTGATTTTTCTGTGATTTTCATTTTTTTGGGCTGTTGTTGTGGCCTTTTCACCAGGGGTAGTGAGTGGTGCATGTGCCTAGTCTTTCTGTGGGGTGTCTTGAATTTAAACATCATGGATGGCATGGGATTGTGCTGATTTGTCTGTGTTTTTCGATTTTTTTGGGGTGTATAACTGAACTGATGTTCCTCTGTCTTCCATTGCTTTTAGGTGCACAAGACTCAAGAGAACCACCAGTGCCAGGAAGAAGTCCAGCAGCGGTGTGTGTGTGCAGCATAACGTCACGCGACGTCACGTCTGGCCACAGACAACTCTGCAACTCGTGCAACTGTGGCCTGCTGTTCTGACCTGCTCTGAAGAAGATGGCCCCAAAAAAAGTTCCCCGTAGCTCGTCTAGCAAGAAAGTTGCCAGTAAGGAGCAGAAGAAGCAAGTTACCAAGAAGACTGGTGTGCCGCCCGCCACATTTTTTGGGAATAAAAAAAAAAGTACACCTGCAGCAGCAGCGGGATCTGCTGGGGACCAAGCTGGGAGCAGCACCCCCGCTCCATTGGGCTCAGTGCCACCACCACCACCACGCCAAGTCCAAGCCCTTGAGTGCTGCAGAGGCACTTAGTCTAGTTGTTCAATCACCATCGACCAGTGATGTTGGCTCATCGCAAGAAAGTAGCAGCAATGTCCCTGAATCAACACAGGTTGTTGTAACTCATCTGACGAGTGTTGAACAACCACAGCCGCAACAACAACCACATGTGCAAGTACAAGCCCAAGTACATGTGGAAGGAGAGGCAGCGCAAGGAGATGCGCAAGCAGAGGTGCATGGAGGGTCACAAGTGCCCACAATAGTTGTTCCTCCCGAAGTAGGGGCACATCAGGAAATCGACAATCAAGGCGAGGTATCATTTGAGGAAGCCACTCCTCCTGATGATCATTCATTGTCTTCCACACCCCTAGCAAGGAAGAGATCAAGGGTGAGGTCTACACCTTCTTCAAGCACACCTCCTTCTGATGATACGGATCACAATTGGGAACCAGCACCACTGCCGTCTGAGAGTGAGGCACACCATGATCTGACAAAGGTACTTAAGCGTAAAAGGAAGGTTGTCGAAAAACTCATAGTTATGGGATGTGATGAGGCTCAACAAGAAGTGGCGGATACTGCTGCTGATGAAGGCTCTCACAATGACGACCCAGTCATCATAAAGGTCACTGCAGCCCCAGCGGGCATGCAGCAAACAGACATTTTTACCCTAGCCCGAGAAGCTGCTGAGCGTGATGATGATGTCGACGAGGAGGCAATGGAAACACAACAATCATTGGAGTTAACTAGTACACCAACACGTACCGCTTCCATATTTCTTCCTCGCCAGAAGGGACCTCCATCCACCTCGACCTCAATTAGTGGTGGTGAAAGTGCACAACGTACTAAAGTTCGGCAATCCACATCCTCCACTTCATCTGGCATTAGCAACATGACCCCCACCACCAGTATCGCCGCCTCCTCCGGCCCCCACAGACAATTCAAGTCCCCAGCTTGGGACTTCTTTAGTGTTTGCCCAAAAAGGGAAAACTTCGCCATTTGTAGCATTTGTAAGGTTGCAGTTAGTCGTGGTAAGCTTGGTACCAACTATGGTACCTGAGGCCAGAGAGGTCATCTTAAGAGACAGCACACTGTCCAATGGTTTGCGCACCTACAGGCGATCAAGGAAGCACGAATTGCACGTAATGAAAACGTTGATGTTTCATCTGATGATGACGAGGAGGAAGAAGACGTGTCAAACACTTCACTTACACCCAGTACCCCTGTCAGCAGCACACCCCATGTGAGCCACACTAAGAATGTGGCGTAACTGGGTCGAAGAAATCATCATCATCCCGTAAATGCTTGGTCCAGGGCAACATTAGAAACATGTTGTTTACAGAAGCGCCATATGAACGCAACCACCCACTGACGCGTCTGTATAACACTAAGCTGGCTAAAATGCTAGCTCTGGACCTTCTCCCTTTTTTTTTGTAGAAGGGGTTGGTTTTCTAGAATTAGTGGCAGCGCTCTGCCCTAAATGGAAGGTTCCTAACCAGTTCTATTTTGCCAGAGTTGCGGTTCCAGCACTACATGAAGATGTGCTGGAGGTGATTGGGGCAGCTTTGCAGAAGAGTGCTGTTCACACTATACATCTGACAACAGACATGTGGCCCAGTGGCTCAGGCGCTGATTACATGTGCATCACTGCACACTGGGTCTCTTTTTCAGGGGTTAAAGCAAAGCTAAACGCAGGTGTTGACCCGGACCAAGTTTTTAAAGCTGCTCAGAAACATGCAACACTAGCCATGTTTGGCTTGGAGAAACGTCACACAGCACAAAACATTTTGGATGAGTTTAACACAAAGGTCCTTCACTGGCTGTCCCCCAAAAAATGCCAGATTGGTTATGTTTCCACGGATAATGGCGCCAATGTAGTTAAGGCCATGGAGCTGGGTCACTATTTCAGAGTGCCGTATTTGGCGCACTGTATAAACCTGGTTGTTAAAAAATTCTTGTGTGATAAAGACAGTCCAGCGTGCGAGGTAGTGGATACCTGCCGAAAAAAGTGCAACCATTTCAGCCATTCTTTTAAGGCCCGGAAGCATCTGAGGAGCCTGCTACATGAACGTCGAATGCCAGTGAAAGCACTCATCCAGGAGGTGGCAACACGTTGGAACTCAACCTTCTACATGCTTGAGCATCTGTATGAGCAGTATACGGTACTCGATCACTATTTCTTAAAACAGGGTACAGCTCAGAAGGACCTGAGGATGGTTGCGGCGCAATGGGAGCTATTTAAAAGCCTGACAGACATGCTTCGTCCATTTGAGTTCTTCACGCGTGCAGTCAGCAAGGAGGACTGTAATTTGGGAAAAGCTATCCCATTGTTGTACATGCTGGAGCACCAACTGAAGGCGGTGTCTTCTGTGTTTCAAAAAGATGAAAAAAACCAAGACCCTTTTGTTTTGGCGGAGAAATTATTAGAGCGCCTACAAGGTGATGAACGTCTTAAAATGATCCACTCAGAACAGCATTACATTTGTGCTACTATTCTGGATCCACGCTACAAAATGGCGCTGGCAGGCCGAGCATTCTTTCCTTTTGCTGATGAAGATGTTACAAAGTACAAACGTTGGCTAGCCTTGTCTGCCAAGAGGTTTGAAAGAGAAGGGCAGGAAATTGAAGGAAAAGGCAGTACATCAGCATCAGCATCAGCAGGCCATCCTCAGTCAAAACAATCCACTTCTGCACCTGTGGCTGTGGCACAAGTGACCTCTCAGCCGTTAAAGACACCGGCATCCGGATCATCTGCAGTAGACACAACAGTAACATTGAATGCTGAAGAGGATTGGCTAACTCTGCTTGGGTTTGGTTCTCAAAAGGTCACAGCAACAGCTAAGCAAAGTGGAGGAACCTTGGAGGACCTTGAGTGGATGGTGCAGGACTATCTGAATGACTCAACAGAGGTCTATGTTAATGTTGACCCATTGGGAAAAAAGAATTGTGGCCACAGCTCTCCAACCTGGCTTTACACTACTTGTCTTGCCCACTCGCAAGTGTGTCTTTTGAACGTGTTTTCAGTGCTGCTGGTGGCATTGTAACTCCCAAACGGAGCCGCCTCTCGCCCAAAAATGTGGAGAGGTTAACAATGATCAAGATGAATCAGCACCTCATACCACCAGATTACAAAGTACGAGAAAGCACGCCGGATGAAGACGAGGTGGACAGCAATGTAGATGAGGGAATTTCTTCTCTGTTTGGTGACACTGAGCTCACCCTGCCTGAATTTGCAGAGTATGATGACAAAGCCTTATTCTTATTCCCTGACACCGAGCCCTGAAAATTAGACAATGAATCAATAACTTTCTTTTTCGTCCTTATTCACTTTTATTCCTGTGTGTCTGTCTTTCTTTGTTGTGCACAGTTAATATAATTCAAACTTTAATCACCTAATCACAAAACAAGCCCATCAGCAGAACTGTCTTCACTTGTTTGCTTGCTCCTCCAGACTCCTATTTCCCTCAAAGCAGAGGGCTGGATTACGCCCAATGAAGAAAGACTCAGCACTTGTGGGGGTGTTCTACTTCTTTGCGGGTGAGTTGACGGCTCTAGGGCCATTGCTGGGAAGATCTAATACCGGATAAAAGTGGTTTGGACCAAATCGGAGGCGGATTTTTTTTGTGTTTTTGCTGACTTGCTTGCCTTTGATGTTCTCTTTGGGGGGGTTCCGGGTGTTTGTGGGTGAGTTTTGGCTTCTGGGAGCACTGCTGGGACAGTCTAATCTTGATTGCATTTGCTTTTCAGGAAATCCGTGGTGGAAACCGGGAGTTATAGCCTAGCTGCACAGCGCGTTTGGACCGAAGGCCGAGAAATATTGTATGATATTTTCCTTTTTGGCTGTTGTGCTTTTTGGCGGGTGGGTTGGCGGGTCTTGGGGCATTCCTGGGAAGGTCTAATAACGGATAGAAGTGGTTGGGACAAAATCCATGCAGATTTTTTTGTTGTTGCTATTTCTGACATTTTGCTCAATGTAGCGTTTTCGGGGGCCTGTTTGGGGGGCTTCCTAGTGTTTGTGGGTGGGTTTTGGGGTCTGGGAGCACTGCTGGCTATGGATACTTTAGTTTGCAAGAGGTTTGAAGCAAATCCATTGTGGCAGAGGGGAGTTAGGGCCTAGCTGCAAAGCGCGCGCCGAGTGATTTGGGAAATTGGCAAAAAAATGACTAAGTCCCCATTTTTGTACTTTTGCTTTTTGGCTGTTTGGGGGTCTTCTACTAGTTTTCTACTGGGTTGACGGCTCTGGGGCCGTTGCTGGGAAGCTCTAATACCGGATAAAAGTGGTTTGGACCAAATCGGAGGCGGAAATTTATTTGTGTTTTTGCTGACTTGTTTGCCTTTGAGGTGCTCTTTGTGGGGGGTTCCGGGTGTTTGTGGGTGAGTTTTGGGGTCTGGGAGCACTGCTGGGACAGTCTAATCTTGATTGCATTTGCTTTTCAGGAAATGCGTGGTGGAAAACGGGAGTTATGACCTAGCTGCACAGCGCGTTTGGACCGAAGGCCGAGAAATATTGTAAGTATGAGATTTTCCTTTTTCGCTGTTTGGGGGTGTTGTGCTTTTTGGCGGGTGAGTTGGCGGGTCTTGGGGCATTCCTGGGAAGGTCTAATACCGGATAGAAGTGGTTGGGACACAATCCATGCAGAATTTTTTTTTTGCTATTTCTGACATTTTGCTCAATGTAGCGTTTTCGGGGGCCTGTTTGGGTGGCTTCCTGGTGTTTGTGGGTGGGTTTTGGGGTCTGGGAGCACTGCTGGCTATGGATACTTTAGTTTGCAAGAGGTTTGAAGCAAATCCATGGTGGCAGAGGGGAGTTAGGGCCTAGCTGATTAGGGAAATTGGCAAGAAAATGACGAAGTCCCCATTTTTGTACTTTTGCTTTTTGGCTGTTTGGGGGTCTTCTACTAGTTTTCTACTGGGTTGACGGCTCTGGGGCCATTGCTGGGAAGCTCTAATAAGTGGTTTGGACCAAATCAGAGGCGGAAATTTTTGGGGTTTTTGCTGACTTGCTTGCCTTTGAGGTGCTCTTTGGGGGGTTCTGGGTGTTTGTGGGTGAGTTTTGGGGTCTGGGAGCACTGCTGGGACAGTCTAATCTTGATTGCATTTGCTTTTCAGGAAATCCATGGTGGAAAACGGGAGTTATGGCCTAGCTGCACAGCGCGTTTGGACTGAAGGCCGAGAAATATTGTAAGTATGAGATTTTCCTTTTTGGCTGTTTGGGGGTGTTGTGCTTTTTGGCGGGTGGGTTGGCGGGTCTTGGGGCATTCCTGGGAAGGTCTAATACCGGATAGAAGTGGTTGGGACAAAATCCATAAGGAAAAGCCTTTTGGCACTTTTTGTAACTTAGGGTTCGTTAGGGTTAGCCCTAGCAGAAGGATTGCATGTGTTTCGTGGTGTTCTAGATTTTTGCAACTGAGTTCTGGGGTCTTAGAGCACTCATGAGAATGTGTAATTTTTAGTTGCAAGTCATTTGAAGAAAATCCATGGTGGGAAAGGGGGGATTTGCCACTATTCTTAACTTAGGGCTCGTTAGGGTTAGCAGTATTTCTATTGCATGTGTTTGGGTGGGGGGGTTTTCGAGTCTTGGAGCGATGCTGGCTATGGATACTTTTGCTTGCTTGCAAGTGGTTTGAATACAATCCACGGTGGGTAAGGGGGTATTTGGGCCTACTTTTACTTTCAAAGTACGTTTTGTCACCAGTTTTCTGCTAGGCCTCGTTTTTTGAGATCTGATTGGGGGTCTTCTACATTTTTGCGACTGGCTTTAGTAAGGGTCTGGGTGGGAGCACTGCTGGGAAGGTCTAATTTTGTTCTAAAACACAGTTTACAGTACACCTAGCTTGAGGGGAAGATCCGCTAAATTAATTTGCCCATACTTATTTATCCTTCAAAAGGTGACTCAGACAGAGTACGCACTTTCAAAAATATTGTACTGCCTATTAGGAAAATCAAAGTGTTACTTTTTGCACTACACAGCGTACATACCTTATATTTATTTATCAGTGGTGTTGAAATATTATATCACTTCCTGTTTTTCGTACAATAATTACAGGCCGGGGTTTCAGTCTGTGCAATGGGGAAAAAAGGATGGAGTCAGGCTTCACATTAGCGAGCCGCACTTCAGCATCCACCAGGCAGGCAGTGGACAGGGTGTCTTCTGGTCACCAACATTGATGAACGAAGCGTCAGCTGGAATGGAGGAGTGCCGCTAATAAGAGGAATTGTTTGCTGCATGCAACATACTTACCAAATTCAACAGGACAACTACAACAACATACAGATACAGTATCCATTGTTTTCTTCTATGAGTGTGACTGCATTTCTTGGATTTCTCTCTGCTTCTAAATTGATCCCTACAGCCATTCTATAGGTTTTACTTCGGCTATTTTTTAAACCTAATTTAATGTAGCCCTGTACTGTCGCATACTGTCATTCACGGTTGTCGAAAGTACTACTTACTTTTCAGTAACAATGCATTCAGTAGTGCATGCATTTCCTTTACGTCACGTAAAAGATTTATGGTTAGCTTTGTACCCAAAAATTTCTTTATGTTCAATTATTGTTTGTCCATGCTGTGCTTTTTTTTTCTCTCAACAAAACCTACCCAAAAAGAAACCCCCATTCCCATCCATTTTCCAAACCCTAACCCTCTTCCCCCGGGCTGTGTGGTTTTGCTTGATGTGTGACTAAATGACATCAATAATTCCACACACTTGCTGGGGAGGATAAGGTCATAGCAACAGGCTGGTGAAGGAATCCGAGGATGTATTCTACACTTACTCAGCTTCAGTACTATTTCTTGTAGTAGTAGCCAATGTCAAAGAAATCAAACACAAGTACAAGTTATACTTTCAATACTTTACCATTTGTTAGGCTACATTGTGGCACTGTTCTAGTGTACTGTCACCTGCTATATTCTCTATCGTACCATTGTAATGCTACAGTAAGGACAAACCAGGTTTCATTTTATTTTTTTCCATAGGCATGCAACTGCCACTGTGTCACACCACTAGTACCACCGCAATGAGGAGGAAATTTCATCCGCCCTGGATTGCCAACCTTAATCGCCATTTCCCGTGGAGCCAGCCCTGGGCCTAGCCCTACTTTCAAACACAAATTACTGGTAAGATAAGCGTTTGGTTGGAGGTAGTATAATGGAGTATTAGGAGAGACGAGCGATTGACGGTAGTACTACTAAAGTCCTAGGACTATTCAGGAAAACAAACTTACTGTTAAACCCCCACCCACCAGACTCAAAAGCAGTAAAAAACAGATATAGTCAGATAAAGTTTAAAAAAGTATATTTTTGTAGCCCTAACAAAATAATCTCCCGCAAGACCCTCCCTAACCCCAACGATTGTCCTTCAAAAGTCCCAAAAACAACCCAACTCCCAATTCCCACCCCCCAAAAGTCTCTAAAAAAGGGGCAAGGGACACTACGGCAGGGTGCTGTTGACTTTAGCGGCCAGGGCATCATGCTCCTTGTGGAGGTTGGCATGGTCGAAGCGGAGGCCCTCCACCAAGTTCTTATAGCTTAGGACCTCCTGCTCCAGGTAGGACACTCTGAGGCATAAGCGGCGCTGGTGTGCCTTGCAAATCCTGTGGGGGGCAGCTGCTGTCTTTGCTGCTCAGCGGTGGCGGTTGGCTTTGGTAGCCCGGCTCCGTACCGCTGGAGGACTGTGCTGGCTGGCAGCCCATGGGGGCACTGAGGAGGATGCAGCTGTCCCAGTGGATGTTGTTGTTGTTGTACCGGTAGACTGCGTCTCTTCCTCCTCCAGGGCCACCAGCCGCCGATATTCGGCGACAGTGGCATCCAGCCTCCGTTGCCGGGCCATTCGAGCCAGCTCCCTCCTCCTTGATGGTCTGTTGGATTTGGAAGGAGCAACTATATGAAAAAAGAAAGACATTGTCTGTAACCAATGCTACTTAAGATTAACACAAAATGATTGAGCAGAAAGTTGTGTCACAGTACAAATAGCAAATTGAAAGCACAGTACATAACTATTGAGGACAGTATCTATGTAACCTCCGACTTCTTCATCCTTGCTCTAACATTAGTGGGAGTTTAAGGAACATTTCTACGAGCACTATGGACTTCCATTACAGTCGACTATGACAGTACACCAGTCTTATTCCTCTTCTTCTCTCTTGTTTAGGAAAATTGGTACGTTATCTTATGCAAGCCGGCATAATGCCAGCGCAGTGAACTGGCACCCGAGAAAAACAGACGCACACTATGATGAGTGAGACAGACTTGCGTTACTGTACCGGTCCAGTACATGCAGGTGGTGAAGCTCTTACTTTTCTATTACGGGTGGCACTGAGAATACTCTGTTAAAAGGGCTACTGCTTAATTAATTTAGCTTTCACCCTACAGTGCAAATGAGTACTAGAAAAGGAAAATGAAGAAGCTAAATAATCTGATTATCTATCACTTCACATGGGATGTATTTGATGACATATGGGATGACTTTAGGTGCTTTGCTTATTATTGAGTGAACAGTGATACACCCACACATGAATGACGTACTACTACTAAAATAAAGTTATTAGGAGAGGTAGGGAGTGTCCACCGTAATAACCGGATATATGCTGTGCTTGCAGTTGCAATACAAACTACTGCTACTATTCATGGTAGTATTTGGACAAAATTACAACTTCTTTTCCTTGCCTTTCCTACACTGGAACGGACGTGCGGGTGCGGTGTTACATGCTCTTCAAAGTAACACTTAGTTCATCCAGTGACCATCTACTCTCTCTAGATACACATATGCTATCTAAGAGTCAGATAGTACCATGATCCAGGCATCCATCCATTCAAAGTATATGCACACATACAGTTTCTGTTTCCCCCACCCAGGCTGTTCTCCTTCCACCCATCCTTGCTTCATCATTCACCCAGCCATGCACCATACCATATTCTTTCCTTCCCAGCCACCTCGGGGACCAAGCAAACACATATCATTCTTCTTTGCCAGTCATCATTACATTTCTCGTCCTTCCACACTTACTTACACCCTTCTTTCGCTTTTCGTTCATCCCATCCATCAAATTCATCTCAGATCTGATTGGGATTCTTCTCGCCAAAAACTTCACAGCTAAGTCGAAGTACATTTAGAGGAGGCTACTACCTGGTTGATTTATAATACACCAGTGCAGAAAGCACACTCTGCAGTCTTCAATCTCAATAAGTAAGGAATATATAGCTAACCTCTGCCCGCCACCACCGTGTTATCCCTCATAGGCATGTTGTCCGGCACTTGCACCGGCTCCTCCCCCGAGTTGTTCCCCTCGTCCAATACCACCGCCTCCGCGCTGGCCCCGCCTCCAGATGTTCCACCTACAAAGTAAATTTAAGAATGTTAGAATACATCACTCACTACTATATATTATTTGGTCTAGGAGGAAGAAAGAAATGTGAAAAAACAGAATACAATGTAATAATTTGTGACTGTCTACTCTAAAGTAAAAATGTCCCTTTTTCCAGGGAAGGCTGTTGTCTTGCTGCACCTTTTTGGCACAACTGATGAATGCTTACTTTTTATTTTTAACACGCACCACTTTTTCTCCTAACAGACAGAAGCTTGACTTCTAAGAACACGAGCAGGATCAAGTTCAAACCAGGTGACAGCTCGGCTCGACCACAAGAAATGTGTCCAATTAATCGTCAGCACTAAGCACTTTTCCATTTTCAGTTAAACGTTTACTTTTATGACAAACTTGATTTTAATAAATGTGTATACTTTTAATAAAGCTTTTAAACTTAAATAGACTCTGTGGTTTTTGGTCCTCCAGACTAGAGTGGATGAGCTAAAGGTTTTGGAATTTTTGCAAGCATGAGTCCGTGCCTCTGACATCATTGGGGATCAATCATCGGTGACTTTGGGAGCTAAATGACTCTGCCACCCTATCTAGTCAGTAAGGAGATTGGGGGTTCAACTACAAAGTCTGTTATCACTGAGGTATGTGAAAAGTCTAACAGCACCTATTATAATTCATAAGCTAAGCAATGCATTATTTAGTGTCCATAGTTCTGTTTGTGCAGATTTGTCCCTGCAACAGTAGTAGAATGGATTGTCCTACTATCCAAACCAAAAGTAAAGTAGTATCTTATTCTTTCTTGGTTGTCATTCACCTTTTTATTGTTGGCAATTGTCAAAGCATAAACATTTAGAAGACTTGAAAAGACATTATGGACAATCCCAGAGGACTGCACTCAGTGCATAGAGCTATTGCTGACTAGAATGGGAGTCCAATGGAATTGCCAAATGTGCAATCTTAGTTAGCTGCACAGACAGACTAATATGAATAATCTAGTAATACCACAGGGAGTCATAGTCGAGGTAGGATAAGAATTTAGATCCAGTCTACAAGAAGATCAAAGACGATTTAGGAAAAATCGAATGAGGAACGCTAGGAAAAAATAAGTACTCTATATTAAAATTAAAACTTACCGGGACCAGCAAAGGAGCCCTCGCCTGCCCGATCCTGGCCTGCATCCTGAACAGCACCCTCCTCCTCCTCCTCCTCCTCCTCCTGTGTCCTCTTGCCCCTGGGGCGAGCTGATGTACAACATGAAAGAAAGAAAGACCAGAAAACATGGATGATATTTGTCAACCAATTCAAACATTTCAAAAGAACAATAACAAAATATTTTGGCGAAATAGCAAATAGACAACTATTCCACTGGATATATTGACCGATCTCATGTGTTCTACTACGTTATTAGTATTGCTTGATTTGTGGACCGTCGAATTGGAAACTTCTTATGTAACTCACTAAACAAAGTACTAAAAAGGTTTGCCTAGGATTGGCAGGCAGCAGTCCGCAGCACGCAAAGTGACAGACAAAGTCCATCGTGATTGCAGATCAGCGACAACACTAAAGTTTCCTACTACATTTACCAGTCATTAAAATACTCAAACTATCAATCCACCACAACTATTTCTTCTTATCGCCATGTGTACAAAGGAAGGACTGGACTTGAGTCTGTAGGGGCTGATTTAGAAACCCCTTGCGGCTCTTTTGCTCCATTGTTGCCTGATTTTTGTGACGCAGCGGCAGAACAAAAGAGGCGCAATGGTGCGGCGTATATTAACAACGTGACGCATATGGGAGATGCATCACGTTGTAAAGCCCCGCGCCATCCTGGGGCGTTCCGGCGCAAGGGAGGGCGCTCCTGCGCAGGAACGCATCCTAAAAGTGGCTGAGGGAAATCTACAAGATTTCAATCACTCACTTTAATGACAATGATGCGTGACTCATCCCTGCGCCTGCTTGAAGCAGACGTACGGCTTGACGCAGCATTGGGGAGATAGGGCACCCCAGAGCATTGATGGAGCTGCGCCATCGTTGCGACGCAACTCCAGCAATGTGCCGCCTTTACCGCACAGATGCGTAACGCTTTGGTGACGTTTTGCGCCCATGGTGCGCCGCATTGTAAATACGGTGCACCAAGGGTGATGGTGGCGTGGTGCACAATTACTGGCGCATCCCTGCTACTTTGCTGGGATGCCCGGGTAATTAAAAATCTGAACCTTAGTGTCTCGCATTACGCAGTTCTTTAAACTACACTCATACATAATTTCACAGGCCAATGAAATGAACATAAAATCGAAAACAAATAAGCATAATAGCAACATTACTGAGAAGGAGAGCAGTGCACCTGAAATGCACAGAAGATTTTGAAATATAATTTACCTACAATGTAATGAGCAGCATTATTGCTCTTGGTAAAAAACAAAAATTTGCAATATAATATAACACACAGAGCAGGAGAAAACAGAGTAGTAAAGAAATAGCTACTACTACTCACCAAGCCCGGGGATCTCAAGGCCAAGCAGGTCGAGCAGATCGCGTTCACGGTCCAGGACATCCGTCCAGTGGTGGGTGGCCTGGTTGTAGGTGCGCCGAGCCCGAGAGTGTTGGTACATGGCCCGGCACACTTTCTCCCACCGCTTCCGGCGCTCCCGGATCCCGTACCCTCTACCGATCCTGCCGCCTGCCATGATGGTCCTGGGGAGGCAGCGCTGAAAATAAAAAATTAGTGCGCCCACCTCCTCCGGGCTGAAGATCTCCCAGGGTACGACCTTCTCCCCCCTCGAATGCCCGCACGGGAGCCGGGCACGGGGTGCGGGACCCTTCCCCTTCTCGGGATGCTTCCCGGCTCCCTTCACTATGGTCTGGGCAGAAAGGAAGCTAAATAATAAAGAAAATAGAATAGGGAAGAGAAGAAAAGTAAAGAGTTGTTGAAAAAAGTAGTTTAAAATTAACCAAAAGTAGAAGAAAACACAAAAATATAGAGCAAGAAAAATAGAGAGATAGATAATAAGTAAAATAGATAAAAAAAAACTTCAAACAAGCAAAGGATGGCAAAGATACAGAGAGGATACCAAAAGCATGCCCAGAACCATAGCAATGAATGAGAAACAAGATGGCCGCGCCCGTTCACGACCGCGTGGGTAAGTTCGAGCGAGATTTTCCTCGCGAACACCCGTGAAATTGTACTAGCGAGCTGCACACTTTGCGAGATTACACTCCGCGCCCGGAAACGGAAATACGTCATGCAAACAAGATGGCCGCGCCCTTGAATGACCGCGAGGGTAACTTCGCGCCCTGCGCTACAAGCGGCTCGCTAAAACGCACAAAACCTTGCGAACTAACAAGCCGCAAAAAAACAAATCGCATATTCGCACAAATTTGCGGCTTCCAAATCCGATCTCGCGCAAGTTCGCGCCCCGCGAATCCCGCGAAATTGCAGAAAAACGAGTTTTGCAAAACTGAAAGCACTCAGCAGGTGCAAGAGTTCAAACTCATCATTAATAACCATTCCCTGTAGTGCTTCCTGACTGGGGCCCCTCCAGAGTTCAGTTGCTAGTTGCAACAATTGTATGACCCTGCTCTGACCCTCACTGCAGGCTCATAGAATAACTACAAGTAGGCCACAAAGGTCCTGGAAAAAAAAATTGCACTGCAACAGAAAGCAAATTACTGATAAGGAAGCAGGTGCCAGACCTGGAATTTTAAAACAGTGACACATTAATAAATCAACCCCAAATTAATTCATGTCAGTTGAAGCAGGGCAGGTGTGCTTGCTTTCCCCCCCATAATCTACAGTGATGATGAACCAGAGGCTGGCTTGATGTAACAGAGGGTGGCATTTGGTGAAACAGAGGGTGGCAGTGGTGAAACAGAGGGTGCTGGGAACCTGTGATGATGAACCAGACGTAGAATCAACATAGTCGCGACTTTTGCGAGCCGACAAGTAAGTTCGCAATTGCGAACTGGTACCAAACCCTCGCGAACTGGCAGAAACCCTTGCGAACACAAAAAAAAAAAATCTGCAAATTCGCGAGAATTCGCGGATTTTGCAGATTGCGAGTTCGCAAATGCGCAAATTCGCGAACGCCAGTTTCGCAAAATTCGCCCATGCTTATCCCTAACCAGAACCCGCGGCACTGCACATCGCACATATATTGGTTCTGCGGATAGAAGGGAGAGAGCACTGAGGGAGGGAGGGTTCTCTTTGTTTCCTTTTTCTTTAAGTGGATTTAAAAGTTACACTATTTACCTACGATGCAGAGGGTTTACCTCTAGCACCAAGAATTGTTACCATGCTATGCAAGCTGTGACAACAAACAGATTTAAACCATAAAATATAACGCCAAATGGAAGTTTTGCATTTTGCTTAATTATGTGTAATTTCACTTGATTTTTCCAAAATGTAACCTTTGCACACCCTTACTTTCGAGCCCACTTTACACAAGCTTTAACACTAATTTCTCAAAAAATACTGAATGGATTAACACAAAATCAAGCAAAGGCAATTCCATGAATAAATGTTCTGATAATGTACTGGTAATCTTCTTTAATTTATTCCTACTCTTCCTCGATCCAGGCTTTAACCATAAGGATTGACTCCTAATCAGAGCAAAACAGGAAATGATTTACTAATCTCACTCATGCTCAGGTGGGTGCTACCATATAGTAGCATTCCTTTGGCACTTCCTGTAATCTAATGCTCTTTTCAAAAGCCTGGACATCAGGGAGGGTGGGAAGGATATAATGACCGGGTCGAGGACGAGTAGATTTCCAAGATGCAATTGGAGAATTAACTCTGCATCCCTTGACCCAGTCATTGACAATGAGGTATACCAAAGCAACAAAGAAAAACCTCTGAAAAAGAAAATGACATAAAATACACATGACCAAGTTGTAAAACAAAATCTCTGTGATTTAATTTGCTCGAATCTATGACATAATATCGACAGACAGAATATAGACATACAAAAATATCGACAGAAAAATATCGACATCAAAAATATCGGATTTCTATCTACATAAAGGTAAGTACAAAAATATTGAGAAAAAAATATTGTAGTACAAAAATATCGAAGTTAAAAATATCGTTTTTTTAAATGTATTCATAATAATGTAAAAATAATTTAAAAATACAATTAATTTAACAAATTATAAATCTAAACATTAAAACATTTAAAAAATATTAACTAATACATATACATTTAAAATAAATTAAAAACTCTACATATAAATTAATATGTATATACTTACTCCACACATTGCAACAGTAGGAAAAGCAATGGATAGCATAGGGGTAAAAATTACTATTCCCACTCCAGAGGGTGCAACAGTAGGGAAAGCATTGGATAGCGTAGGGGTAAACATTACTATTCCCACACCAAAGGGTGCAAAAGTAGGGAAAGCGCTGGATAGCGTCGGGGTAAAAATAACTATTCCCACTCCAGAGGATGTAACAGTAGGGAAAACGTTGGATAGTGTAGGGGTACAAATTACTATTCCCACTCCAGAGAGTGCAACAGTAGGGAAAGCGTTGGATAGCGTAGGGGTAAAAACTTACTATTCCCACTCCAGAGAGTGCAACAGTAGGGAAAGCGTTGGATAGCGAAGGGGTAAAAATTACTATTCCCACTTCAAAGGGTGCAAAAGTAGGGAAAGCGTCGGATAGCATAGGGGTAAAAATTACTATTCCCACTCCAGAGGGTGCAACAGTAGGGAAAGTGTTGGATAGCGTATGGGTAAAAATTACTATTCCCACTCCAGAGGGTGCAACAGTAGGGAAAGCGTTGGATAGCGTAGGGGTAAAAATTACTATTCCCACTCCAGAGGGTGCAACAGTAGGGAAAGCGTTGGATAGCATGAGGGTAAAAAATACTTTCCACACTACTCCCCCTTCAACACACAACACACTACACATGCAAAAAAAACATTTAATATAAATATCAATTAATCAATTAATAACAATTAATATTATTACATTGATGTAATTATAAATTAACTAATTAGCACATATTAATTACCAATTAATAATGAATTACCAATTAATAATGAATTACCAAGATATTTACAAGAATAAACAATATTTATTGATAAATTATTTATAAGTAATATTATGAAATAATTAAAAAAAGTAATTTACAATTAATTAATTAACAATTAACAATAAATACCAATAAATAAATACACTGTCCCTAACTAATTTAATTTAATTATGTCAAACCCTATTCCCTTATAATTACCAATTAATTTTTAATTAACAATAACAAAAAATAATAAATATTACTACATTAACTCTAATTAATTTAATTAACTAATTAATAATAATAATTACCAATTGATTATTAATTAATAATTATTTATTAATCAAAAATATTTCCCAAAAAATATTAATTATTTAATTATAATTAAATTACTTCCCACCCTATTCCTCTATAAACCCACAACCTGCTTTGAAACTAAAACGCAAAATGTAAACAAAATTACTAATTTCTAAACATACATTAAAAAACATGTTTAACAAACATATAAACAACATAATAAAATACATAACACTAAACAAAATTTCGATTTTAGGAACATACATACCTTAATATCGATATTCTGTCTATCGATATTATTGCACATCGATATTCTATACCATCGAAATTAAAACATCGATATTATTGTATATCGATATTTTAATTTCGATATTTTGTGTCTCTACCAATTTGCTCATATCGTGACAAACCAAGCATTCAGAAGAAGGCACATATTCAATTAAGGTAGCATAGATTGCAACATCCTTTCGCCAAAATCTTTCTGACTGTTTTGAATGTTCAGCAGTCAGTAATGTTTATTACATATGGGCTTACATCCATTAACTCAAGGGCAACTAGAAGCCTTCTTACCTCTTTCATGAAGGCCAAAATTAATAAACAAGATGTTTTTTTTAACTCTCTGAATCTGTACAGATAATTGGATTATGCATGCTTTACATGCAACATATTTAACATTTGCTCTTCTTTAGAAGAAAGCGAAGGATAGAAGGAGGAAAGAATACGTTGTTAAGAAGAGCAAAATTTAGAAACTGATCTCGGCAAAAAAGCAGGGTCTAATTTTAACACTACTTTTTCGTCCAAGAATCTTGAGAAAGGCGGATTGCGATGTAAAGCAGATAGTTTCCTCAACCTTCTAGGTGAAGTGATGGCCGAAAGGATAGTAGATCTTCTGGATTCCTGCACAACATGTATTGTATGTGAAGGATAATCCTGCTTTTCAAGACCTAGCTTTTCAACTTCCAAATTGATTAGGGGAGATGTAAAGGAAGTTGAGGGCTGCAGGTTTTCAGAGGAGAAGGAAACCCCAAAAGGGTTGACAAGTCATTCCCTTCAGAAGAGGGACACATGTCCTCCTGGCCAAAAGGGGTGAACCACCACTACATGAGCCCTCTCCTGCTGAATCTTCCACAACAAACTCTATCAATTTGAAAAGGAGCAAAGGCAAACAACAGCATTTTCGGTCATTTCATGGCTAGAGTGCCAACTCTCCTTCCTCCCTGCTCCACAAATCTGGAACAAACCTCAAGAGGAGATACTGACATTGTATACAAAGAGATCCAAACCTCCTCCCAATCTTTCAGGATATTGTCTGAGTCAGACCCAGGTTTTGAGAAGAGGCAAATACCTGACTAAAGATATCTGTTTTTGGGTTGTTGAGACCCTAGTTGTGGACTGCTAGTATTGATATTAGAAGCTTCTCTGCCCACAGTGCCAGGGAGCATGCCACCTCGGTCAAGGACTGTGAATGAGTCCTGCCTTGGTGATTGATATAGGCTATAGTAATAGTTTTTTGTGACCTTACCAACACATTGGAGTGGATGAGCTGGATGTTGAAGTGACAAAGAGCTCTGTCTACAACTAATTGTTCTCCAAAGTTTGAAGACTTTGATGCTTTCGCTTATGTCCACCTTACTTGAAATGACTGCTTCCCCTGCGCTGCTCCCCATCCAAAGTTGTATTCATCTATTGTCAGAACTGGAGGAGGATATGAATGTTTCGACTACCTCATTCAAAAAACATGTCAAGTGGCTACTCCTGAATGACTATCTACAGCAATAGCCCTGATGCCATCTTCAATCCACTTCCTTAGCCAGCTTGACAGTCTTTTACACCTTTCGTGCAGAATTTGTTATGTTTCTCTTCACAGTTACTTTTTAAGGTACTGCTTGCTGTATTTTTTCTTAGGTACTTTTTGTGTTCTATTTTGTACTGTACCCATGTTTTGACCTCTTGCCATGTACCCTCCTTTGTACAGCGCTCTGATACCCTTTTGGTCATGTTCACGCTTTATAAAACATTTCAAATAAATAAGTAAATAAAAATCATGACCACTTTACAAAGATTGTATGTGTCCAACCACCATTACAGACCCATCTTGTTTTCTGAGGTTACTGGTGCTTTCTTTACAAGGTCACTTGCAAGTAAGGCTCCACGTTTGTGGAGGTGCCACAAGAGAGGTTCCAAATGCAACCTTGTTAACTGAACAATGCCATCTGAAGTAGCATGTAACTACTTTTAAAACATAAATATGGGTCCGGGTAAACAATGAAAGAAGGCATCACCTAGATAACAGCGGGATCATAGCAATATTCAAAGAGTGAGTTATAGCTGCCAAGCATTACGTGTCTTAGAAATCTTACAACAGTGCTCAGGGATCCTTCCAACTTTACCAAGAGCTTGGTGCTCCCTCATAGGTAGCAGAATTCTCCCCAATCCCAGCAGGGAGAGAGGTTCTGACACAGAAGATGGAATTCGGAACCCAGCAACAACCTCAGCACTCCTGATTTTAGTCCACAAGACAGGAAACAGAGCAGGAAGTCCACAAGATAGGAAACAGAGCAGGAAGTGATGAGGGAATGCTACTCTATTATTGCACCCAAGTGAGTGAGGGTAAGATTAGTAAGACATTTTCTGATTTGTTTCTTGTCCTGTGATTGTGGGACAATGTTCTTGGTTAATGACTGAGTTGAGGATGAATGTCATGAAGGTAATATATATTTTGATGCCAGGTTTGGTGTAATTCTGTCTAGTGTTTTTTCTGTTTTGGTAACCAAAGCTTCCTTTGGGTGCAAAAACAGGAAATGCCACCTTTTTGAACCTTTCCCTCTAGTTTCATCACAACATACACATCACCTTGTGATTTAAAGTTGTGCTGAGGAATCCTTTTTAACAACCTGTTTATCCTTGAATGTGCTCTCTGTAGAGGACAGCTGTGGACAAAGTGACTCGAAAGATATTGAGGCCTTCCGGCGTGTTTAGGCATTACAACCAAGGAGCTGTTATTATCAGATGAGGGGGGTGGGGCTTGTCGGGCAGCACTTACACATAAGCATGTGCTGCCAGGAGGCTCTTCGAGGCACAATGAGCCTACAGAGGATGACATGCATTTGGACCTGTCGGTCAGGCCCCTCCTTGGGGGTACCAATCCCCTTGTGGCTGAGCCAAATGGTCTTGCCCCTAAAAAATGCACACTAGGGAATGCAGGGCCCAAAGTTGATGTGACGGGGATGGCGCATGCAAAGTTGCGGCTTCTCCTTCTGAGGGTGGTTCTGGGGTCCAAGGGCCTTCAGCGTCCTTGGCCACCCCTACCAGTAAAAGCCATGAATAAGCGAACAGCACTTGCTCATACAGGAGATGGTGGAGCGCTGTGCAAAGATGTGCAGGCACAAGGAATCTGCCTTGTGCATGGACCCTGTAGGCCTAGGGCTTTGGGGTTTTGGTGAGGGTAGCCAGGGTCCTGGGTTGGGTGGGCAGTGGCTCTGTGTGCTGAGGGTCAGGGGCTAGAGGCAGGTTGGCTTGGAGCTAGTGCCGCTCGGGCCCTTTGGTGTGAGGGACGGCCAAGACTGGTGCAGTCTAGTGGGGGATGTGTCTTCAAAGCAGGCAATCAATCAATCAATCAATCAAAGCATTTGTATAGCGCGCTACTCACACGGAGGGTCTCAAGGCGCTTGGGGTAGGGGGGTCCGCTACTGCTCGAACAGCCAGGTCTTGAGTTGCTTCCTGAAGGCGAGGTGGTCTTGGGTCAGGCGGAGGTGGGTGGGGAGGGAGTTCCACGTCTTGGTGGCCAGGTAGGAGAAGGATCTTCCTCCCGTTGTGGCTCTTCGGATGCGGGGGACGGCCGCGAGGGCGTGGGTGGTCGATCGGAGCTGGCGGGTGGGAGTGTAGAAGTTCAGGCGGTCATTGAGGTATCTTGGGCCCTGGTTGTGGAGAGCTTTGTGTGCGTGGGCGAGGAGTCGGAACATGATTCTCTTGGTGACGGGGAGCCAGTGCAGGTTTCTCAGGTGTGCGGTGATGTGGCTGTGTCGGGGGATGTCCAGGATGAGTCGTGCTGAGGCGCTCTGAATGCGCTGGAGCCTTTTCTGGAGTTTTGCAGTGGTTCCGGCGTAGATGGAGTTGCCGTAGTCCAGTCGGCTGGTGATGAGGGCCTGAGTGACAGTCTTCCTGGTTTCGATGGGGATCCACCGGAAGATCTTACGTAGCATGCGTAGGATGTTGTAGCATGACGAGGAGACGGCGTTGACTTGTCTGGTCATGGAGGGGGAGGAGTCCAGGATGAAGCCCAGGTTGCGTGCTTGATCTGTAGGTTTGGGCGCGCTGCCCAGGGCAGGAGGCCACCAGGAGTCATCCCAGGAGGAGGGCGTAGATCCCAGGATGAGGACTTCCGTCTTATATGAGTTCAGTTTCAGGCGGCTGTTCATCATTCACTCGGCTACGTCTTTCATCCCTTCGTGTAGGTTGGTTCTGGCGGTGGCGGGGTCGTTGGTGAGGGAGAGGATCAGCTGGGTGTCGTCGGCGTAGGAGATTATGTTGAGGTTGTGTTGGCGTGCGATGGCTGCGAGGGGGCTCATGTACATGTTGAACAGCGTGGGGCTGAGTGATGATCCTTGTGGCACGCCACAGATGACTTTGGTGGCTTCTGATCTGAACGGGGGGAGGCGGACTCTCTGTGTCCTCCCGGTGAGGAAGGAGATGATCCATTCCAGTGCCTTATCCTGGATTCCGATGTTGTTGAGGCACTGCACTAGGGTGCGGTGGCAGACCGTGTCGAACGCCGCGGAGAGGTCCAGGAGGATGAGGGCCGCTGTTTCCCCATTGTCTAGCAGGATTCGGATGTCGTTGGTGGCTGCGATGAGGGCGGTCTCGGTACTGTGGTTGGCCCGGAAACCGGACTGCGAGTGGTCGAGGGATCCATTTGTCTCGAGGAAGGCGGCCAGCTGTCTGTTGACCGTCTTCTCGATGACTTTGGCAGGGAACGGGAGGAGCGAGATCGGGCAGTAGTTTTTGAGGTCGGTGGGGTCTGCTGATGGTTTCTTCAGTAGGGCGCTGTGTTCGGCGTGCTTCCAGCTCTCAGGGAAGGTTGTGGTGTCGAAGGAGGCATTGATGATGTCCCGTAGGTGGGGTGCGATGACGGAGTCTGCCTTGTTGAAGATGTGGAGGGGGCAGGGGTCGGTTGGTGATACGGAGTGGATGGAGTTCATCGTGCGGATGGTGTCTTCGGTGTTGATCGGGGTCCAGGCACGGAGGGTGGTGGTGGGGGGCGTTGGTGTGGTCGTAGGATGCGTCGGTTGTGTGCTGAAGCTGTTGTGTATGTCTGCGATCTTGTTGTGGAAGAACGAGGCGAGCGAGTTGCAGAGGTCTTGCGATGAGGTGATGTCGTTGTTTCCGGCGCTGGGATTGGAGAGATCTTTGACGATGTTGAAGAGTTCCTTGCTGTTGTGGGTGTTGTTGTCCAGTCTTTCCTTGAATGTGGTTTTCTTGGTGGCGTGGATCAGTTGGTGGTGTTTTCGAGTGGCGAGCTTGAGGGTGGTCATGTTGTCTGGTGTCGGGTCTCTGCGCTAGGTGAGGCTGGCAGACTGGTGAGGATGCCAGCGGGGTTTATGATGGTCCCTAGGCACTAGCCTGAAGAAGCAGGGTTGTCCACGGCAGCCTTTCCTCCATTGAGGGCTTGCGCACTCAAAGCACGGTTAGGTCACCCACTAATGCCTGATTGTGATGCATTTGCGCAGTGTGGAGGGGTGCTGCGTGTGAGGCAGGGTGTGTAGATGTGACAGGTGAGGATGATTTGGTTCTTGATTATGACGAGGCAAGCAATGAATGGGAAGAAGATGAGCTGCATGATGATGAAGATGAGGGGATGCCAGTAGAGAGGTCGAAAGGGAAGGAGGCAACAGGCAATGTATTGGTGTATTTCAGAAGTCAAGTGCGGACAAGGGGACAGCTGTGGACAAAATGACTAGTAAGAGTGATGGACTTCACAAGGAGAAGGATGATGGCAGCTTGCCAGCAGGTAAATGTGATTGGTGGCTGGTGTGGGAAATGGAGGACACAGGGTTTGGGGTAAAACTTGCAATTATGTGGGTTTTGGGGAAGGAGTCATTGAAGATGCAGGGGTTTCGGTGGAGGGCACCTCCCCGGCAACAGCGATGCCCAATCGGGTGACTGGCTGCAAGAAGGTCGATAGTAAATGGGTTCAGACGGAGAGCACCAAGGGACACGGGGTGCTTGGTGGGGATGATGCGACGGAAGAGGAAAAACACAAGAAAAGGTTACCTTACATGGGCCTGGCAATGCCACTTGGGTCCCACCTCTATTAGAAGCCTTAGAATAGAATTTCGAAACATGAGTGTGTTTATGTTTTCAAACTACTACTCAGAGAGCTACAGGCAAAGGGGGGTTCTAAAGAGGAGGGGAGGTAGTTGACTATGAGTCCAAGGGTGCATATCTACATGAAGAATTAGACATCAGCATTTCTAACTTATGCCAGTATTTATGTTGAGTGACACACGGACAGAGCGATTACATTGTTTAAGTACATGGACATCATCAGGAAGGCCCAAATTCACTCTGGCAGTTATGCATGGCTTACTTACAATGAAGAATTCAGATAAGCCTTGTGAGAAGTTGGCCCGATATGCAACGTTCGCTATTCTAGCGACCGCTATGTATCGTTCCAACGACCCTTATGGTGTTTGGTTGTAAGTCAACCTATAGACCAGCTATCCTAGTAGCGTGGATACGAGCAGTCTAAGGCTAAAGACTCGAGAGGGCGCGTTAAGCTAGCTGTTTACCACACATGTACCCCTTGAACACCCAGTGAAAGGACACCACACAAGTGTTATGAAAATAAACAGTATATTTATTAAGAATCACAACAGCCCTGTACTCTTTATGAGGACAGGGTACTAAGCACAACCAAATCTCTTTAGCAAATACTTCAAGTGCACGTTTAAACAAGTGTCCGAGGACACGGAAAGGTTAAGGCAAGTCGGAAGCGAGGGACTCGGGACCCTAGAGTAAGGAGGCTATGCAGGCACCGAAATGCCGAGTTACCTAGCCACGAGGGCTGCGGCTGCACAAGTCTTACAGGCGTCGGGGTCTTCGCTGACGAGCCAGGAGCCGGAAGAAAAGGAGTTGCTGGCCGGCGACCAGTGATGAATAGTTCGTAGGGATCCAAGCCTGGATCAGAGATTGATGAAACCTGAAAGCAGAGGGGACCAAGTTCGTACTACTAGCCAGTAGTCAGAGGGTACTCGGAAGGCACCGGTTGGCCGTCACCTCGACCAGGTGAGTGGGCGACGCTAGGCTCTGCAGTCTCACGGACCAGGAGGCGTTGTCGGCGACCACGGTGGAGGTGCGAGCTGTCCCAGTGAAGGATGGTGCTGTTGGCGTCGCTGGGCCCAGGATGGGGCAACAAGCCTTGGCAGATCTCAGGGCCACGTGGTGGGCCTAAGATGGCGTCTTGGTTGGACCAGGAGGGTCCGGGGTGCTTCTCGCAAAGATGGAAGCAAGGGCCAGTCTGGAGCAACCAGACCAGCAGTGATGGTTCTCGGATGTCGTCACAGAAGGGCACAAGCCAGCGGCTAGTGACCAGACAACGTGCTGAGCAGCGAGCAGAAGGGCCCCACGCAGATCGTGGAGATGCTGGGAGACTGCACTTCGGTGCTGGAGCGGCTCAGGGTCGGGGCTTCTCGGACCCCAGAGCACTCACCAGAGAGTTACCTCGATGGTCGTGCTGGTTTTAAGAGCGTGCAGGTTCTGATGATGGCCGGTCCCTCGAGGTCTCGTCGCACCCACAGATCACAGCTGAGCTGATGACGTGGGTAGAGGTCAGAGGTGCCAGGGAAGCCGGTTCTCGTCGAGCTGGGCCGTCGGATTCCTTGAGGAAGGACTTACAGCAAACCGCAGAGTTCTTAGATGGTGCCCGCTGATGCAGGGTGACTACTCCTTAGCCACAAGGGAGAAATCTTGAGAAGAGTCTTGAAGTCCTTTCGTAGAAAGTATTCTTGATTCAAAGATGATCTAATTTGGAAGGGTCCCCGCTCCGGCCTTTATCCTAAAGAAAGGGGCGGGTACATGACTAGGTCCTGCCCTAAGGGTGGGACCAGGAAGGGGGGTAGTTACACCCCTCTCCCCTGCCGGACTTTCCCCAGGCCAGGGCTGTCGCCCCTGGAACTGGTTCTAACCGGCAGATGCGTAGTGAGCACCGGGGTGCCACTCCGCAGTCACCTTCTTGCAAAAGCCCTACCTACCCAGAATACACAAACCCTGTCTGGGACGGTGCAAACACCGCCCTCGACAGGAAACCCTTTGTCCAAGCGCTCCTCGCTGGAAGGACTCCCAGCAGCAGGAGGTCAGACTCGTGTCTGTGGTGGCAGCATCCATTTTGTGGAGCTGAGGCTTTCGTTAACTTTAACCGGGGTTCACAGTTACGTACATGTCGTGTCCCTCTAGAAGGGCGGGATGCTAACCTCGTCGCCAGGGTTGGTGAGAGGGAAGCACCCCGATTCGTATGACACCTTACTCGACATGTCTTGATAACGCGACACTGAAGTTACCGATGTGGTACGCGTTATCATGGAACAGCCATTGGGTCTTTTCTCCGCAAGCTGCAACCGGCCGGCTCGGGCCAGAACACAGTTCACACGAGCCCATGCACTCTGCCTTCAGGATTGTCAAGGCCTGCCATAGGAGTGACTGATAGGAACTCGGGTGTCCATTGTATGGTTAGATATAGGGCTACTATATCTAAAGCAAAGGGTGATTACACGACTTCGCCCCAGCTGTCATGCAGCCAGTTGTGTCAAATTTAGGTGGCCAGCCAAGGGTGGCATAATACATGCTGCAGCCCCTGGCAGGCCCTGGGTACACCTATGCCCTGAGTTACAGGGTCTGATAAGGTGGCCCAGTACCAATTGGTAAATGCACCTAGGGTACATATCGTAATTTAGAAAGAGAACAGCCAGGCTGTGGGTCTGATTGGCAGGCCCACAGCCAGAGAAAGTCGTAAACCAGTGAAACAAAAGCAAAAAATCTGGGTGATCATAGGATTGCAGACCCTACTCTCCTACATGACCCCCCCCCCAAACGTCGGAACAACTAGCTAACCTTGACCAGGTGAGTCTTCTTGTTCTAAGTGGAAATATCTGGAGAGCCCATCGGCATTGCCATGATCAGTACCAGGTCTATGTTCCACTGTGAAGTCCATCCCCTATAGGGAAATGGACCACCTAAGCAGTTTGGGGTTTTCACCCTTCATCTGATTTAGCCACAAGAGGGGCTTATGGTCGGTCTGAATCTTGAAGTGAGTGCCAAACAAGTATGGCCTCAGCTTCTTCAGGGCCCAAACCACAGCAAAGGCCTCCCTCTCAATAGCTGACCAATTCTTCTCTCTAGGGGTCAGCCTTCTGCTTATAAAAGCAATGGGCTGGTCTTGACCATCAAAATTCAGTTGAGAAAGAACAGCTCCCACACCCAACTCAGAAGCATCTGTTTGGACAATGAATGGTTTGGAGTAGTCCGGACTCTTGAGGATAGGCGCCGTGCACATGGCCTGCTTTAGGTCATCGAATGCTTTTTGACAGCTCGCTGTCCACTGAACCTTTTTGGCATTTTCTTACTTGTCAGTTCGTTTAATGGTGTCACGATGGAACCATAGTTCCTGACAAACTTCCTATAGTAACCAGTCAGGCCCAAGAAAGCTCGAACCTGAGTCTGGGTGGTTGGAGGAGCCCAGTCCCTGATTGACTGTATCTTGCTCTCCAGTGGCTGAACCTGGCCTCCACCTACAAGGTGGCCCAGGTATACAACCTGTGTCTGCCCTATCTGGCACTTGGTGGCCTTGATAGTGAGGCCTGCTGCTTGCAGCGCCTCTAACGTCTTCCGCAGGTGGACCAGGTGATCCTCCCAGGTGGAGCTAAAGACAGCAATATCGTCAAGATACGCCGCACAGAAGTCATCCAGCCCAGTAAGGACGTGATTCACCAACCGTTGGAAGGTGGCAGGTGCATTTTTCAGACCAAAGGGCATCACCACGAACTGATAATGCCCACCAGGGGTTGAAAATGCGGTTTTAGGCTTGGCGTCCTCAGCTAACCTGATTTGCCAATACCCAGCTGTCAGGTCAAACGTACTTAAGTAGTTGGCCGAAGCCAATCTATCGATAAGCTCGTCTGCCCTTGGTATTGGGTGGGCGTCAGTCTTAGTGACTGCATTGAGACCCCTGTAGTCTACGCAAAACCTCATCTCTCTCTTACCACCCTGGGTGTGAGGCTTCGGCACTAGAACTACGGGACTAGCCCAAGGGCTATCCGAGGGTTCAATGACTCCCAGCTCCAACATTTTCTGCACTTCACTTTTGATGCAGTCTCTAACGTGATCAGGCTGCCTGTAGATTTTACTCTTTACGGGCAAGCTGTCACCAGTGTCGACCTCATGGGTGCACCAATCGGTCTGACTGGGTGTCAGAGAAAACAGATGTCGGAACGACTGAAGAACCTGTTTACAGTCGCTCTGTTGATGTTCGGAGAGGCTGCCACAAAAGACAACACCATCTACCGAGCCATCGTCAGGATTCTGAGTGAGCAGGTCGGGGAGAGGGTCACTCTCCTCTTCCTGTCCCTCATCTAGGGCCATGAGCAAACTCATGTCCTTCCTGTCGACATATGCTTTTAGCCTGTTGACATGAAGCACCCTGTGGGGGCTCCGGGGAGTTCCCAGGTCGACCAGGTAGGTGACCTCTCCCTTTTTCTCCAGGATGGTGTGGGGCCCGGACCATTTGTCCTTGAGTGCTGCTGGGGCCACTGGCTCCAACACCCACACCTTCTGTCCGGGCTGATAAACAGTCAAGACAGCCTTTTGGTCATGCCAAGCTTTTTGGAGTTCTTGGCTGGCCTTAAGGTTTTCAGATGCCTTTTCCATGTACTCAGCCATCCGCGAGCGGAGGCCAAGCACATAGTCCACTATGTTGGCTGCAGGCTTTTTGAGAGGTCTCTCCCATCCTTCCTTCACCAAACACAGGGGTCCTCTTACAGGATGCCCGTACAAAAGTTCAAAAGGGCTGTAGCCAACCCCCTTCTGTGGGACTTCTCTGTAGGGGAACAAGAGGCAGGGGATCAGGACGTCCCATCTACGCCGAAGCTTTTCCGGTAGTCCATGAATCATCCCTTTTAGGGTCCTGTTGAATCTCTCAACAAGCCCATTGCATTGTGGATGATAGGGTGTAGTGAACTTGTAGTTGACACCACATTCCTTCCACATAGCAGTTAAGTAGCTCGACATAAAGTTTGCACCTCTGTCGGAGACGACCTCCTTAGGGAAGCCCACTCTGGAGAATACTCCAACTAGGGCTATTGCCACAACAGGTGCTGTAGTGGTCCTAAGGGGAATAGCTTCAGGGTACCTGGTGGCATGATCCACTACCACCAGTATAAACTTGTGCCCTGATGCTGTCGGTGGTTCCATGGGACCGACGATGTCGATCCCCACCCGTTCAAAGGGCACCCCCACCACAGGCATTGGTATAAGGGGGGCCTTTGTCGTGCCACCTGACTTACCACTGGCTTGGCAAGTGACACAGGAGCGGCAAAACTCCTTGGTATCTTCGTTCATGTGAGGCCAGTGAAAGTGTGAGACAAGCCTGTCCCACGTTTTCGTCTGGCCTAAGTGACCTGCTAAGGGAATCTCGTGGGCCAAGGTAAGGAGGAAACCACGCTGAGACAAGGGGACGACCAGCCTCCTGGTCATGCCAGGCTTGGGGTCTCTTGACTCAGTGTACAGGAGTCCATCTTCCCAGTATACCTTGTGGGTACCTGTAGCGTTCCCAGCAGCCTCAGCAGCAGCCTGTTGTCTGAGGGGTTCAAGAGAAGGGCAGTCTAACTGGTCCTTCCCCAGGTCTTCCCTTGAGGGTCCCCCTGAGCCCAAGAATTCAACTTGATCAAGTTCGAACTCCCTAGGCTCAGTTTCCCTCAATTCCTGTAGGTCAGCCTCCTCTGAGACTTGATCCACGACCTGAGGCAAGGGGGAAGGCGCAGCCTTAACCCTACTGCTCTTTTTCTTGGGAGGTGTCTGGTCCGTTGTTCCAGAATCCAGCACCTGTTCAGTGGGGCATTTCCTGACCTGTGACCTAGTCACAGCGAACACATGTGCTGGCAACCCTAACATTTCCATGGGAGTCCGGTGCTCCACTTCTGACCATTGTGACGACTCCAAATCATTGCCCAACAAACAATCTACTGGGAGGTCTGGACTAACTACAACCTTCTTTTGGCCAGTTACCCCTCCCCAGGAGAAAGCTACAATTGCCATACTGTGATTGGTAGTGACATTGCTTGCATTGGTCACCAGGAATTCTGTACCTGGCATGATCTGTCCAGGGTCCACAAAGTTAGGCGTCACCATGGTGACGCTGGCACAAGTGTCCCTATAGGCCTGAGCCATCTTTCCATTTATGAAAGGCGTCTGTCGGTATTTGCCCAAAGTATTGGGGCTTACGTCAGGGGACACGTCTACGTCCCCTGTACTGACAAGGACAGCCTGAGTGAGTGTGCCAACTAAGTTGTCACGCCCCTCAGAACCCAGGGTTAACCCTACTAAACCCTTGGGAGGCGCACTACCACTGCTGACTGTACTAGGGGGCACAGGTGCCTTAGGGGCTGCAGTGGCAGGAGTCTGCCCTCCTCCTTTCTTGGTGCACTCACTAAACCAGTGAGATTTACTTTTACAGTACTGGCACCATCTTTTGGATTGGCCTTCTTTCTTCTTTTGGGGAGCCTGACCCCCACCCTCTTTGGGTTGTTGGGGACCTGTCGAAGACTTCTGGTCATTTTGTTCCCCCTTAGAATCTTTACCCTTTTGGTCTGCTTTCTTCTGACCACCTTGATTCTGGCCCTGGTTCTGTTTAACTCTCGTACGAACCCATCTGTCTGCCTTCTTTCCCAATTCTTGGGGAGAGGTCAGATCCGAGTCGACAAGATGCTGATGCAACAACTGGTTCTGACAATTGTTTAAAATTTGTTCTCTCATCATCAAATTATACAATCCTGCGTAATCAGTAACCTTACTGCCCAGCAACCAGCCCTCAAAAGCCTTAGTGGCACAATCGACAAAATCAGACCAATCTTGAGACTGCGTTTTCTGGGTATCCCTGAACAGCACCCTGTACTGCTCAGTGGTTAGGCCGAACCCTTCAACGAGTGTATTCTTCAAGACCTGGTAATTATTAGCGTCCTCTACCCTTGTGGTGAGGAGCTTGTCTCTTCCTTTTCCTTCAAAGGAGAGCCACAAGATAGCTGCCCACTGACTCTGGGGAACACCCTGCACAGTGCAGGCCCTCTCCAAAGCAGTAATCCATTTGTGGATGTCGTCCCCTTGTTTAAAGGGGGGCACTATCTTCCCAAGGTGTTTCGTATCGAAACTCTTTTCCCTATTACTAGGTACATTGCTGCCACCAGTGGGGACCACCCCACTTAACTGTTGCTCTCTAGCAAAAGCAAGCTTTTCCTTTGCCAGGGCAAGTTCTTCCCTTTCGATCCTCAGATTAGCTGCCCTTTCCTTCGCTTCGTACACTCTCCTCTGAGGGGACGTCATCCCTCTTTGAGAAGAGTTGTGAGAGCCATTGGTATGAAGGGATCTGCCAGAGCCTCTTGACAGAGATCTGGCTCGTCCATTCCCCATGTTAAGCGGACCTGACAGTAGCGCCGGGGTTCCCCCAGTACCACTATCATGTTTGCTTAAGTTGGACCGTGTTAGTCTGACGACTTCTACCTGTCCCTTATCTGCTTCATCCCCAGAGAGATCCTCATCCTCATCCTCCTCCCCATCTTCGTTCTCAGTTGCGAGGTGGATGAGGTCAGGATCGTCCCGGGTTCCCTCGAGGGGAGGCATGTCTCCTTCTGGATTAGAAGAGCTACGAAGTTTCTCAGCTCTCCTGGCATCATAAGTCTCCAAGAGACCAATCAGAAAGGACGTTGTGGGGTTAGACCCCTGCTGAATCTTCCTGGAGTGACACAGTCGTCTTAACTCCTTGAAGCTCAGCACAGTATATCCTGAAGGGATGACCTGTGGAGGGTCAACTGACACAAGGGGAGACTCAGAGTTTCCTCCTTGGCCCGACATACTGTTTCTAGTGTGGTGTAAGTGGTGCACCTACCTACACTATGTGTTTTCCTACTGTTCCCTTGCTAAGAGTTGTAGCCAAGGTGTGCTAAGCCTTGAGGAGCTACAACAGCTGGTTCAGTAGAACTCAGAGTATTCTAAGCTTTTAGTTATATGTACTAACAGTACTTGTGCGATCTTTCAACCAGATATTCTTAGGATACGTGTGGTAAAACAACAGCAAGCTCAAATCCCAACCGCTGCTCACCAATGTGAGAAGTTGGCCCGATATGCAACGTTCGCTATTCTAGCGACCGCTATGTATCGTTCCAACGACCCTTATGGTGTTTGGTTGTAAGTCAACCTATAGACCAGCTATCCTAGTAGCGTGGATACGAGCAGTCTAAGGCTAAAGACTCGAGAGGGCGCGTTAAGCTAGCTGTTTACCACACATGTACCCCTTGAACACCCAGTGAAAGGACACCACACAAGTGTTATGAAAATAAACAGTATATTTATTAAGAATCACAACAGCCCTGTACTCTTTATGAGGACAGGGTACTAAGCACAACCAAATCTCTTTAGCAAATACTTCAAGTGCACGTTTAAACAAGTGTCCGAGGACACGGAAAGGTTAAGGCAAGTCGGAAGCGAGGGACTCGGGACCCTAGAGTAAGGAGGCTATGCAGGCACCGAAATGCCGAGTTACCTAGCCACGAGGGCTGCGGCTGCACAAGTCTTACAGGCGTCGGGGTCTTCGCTGACGAGCCAGGAGCCGGAAGAAAAGGAGTTGCTGGCCGGCGACCAGTGATGAATAGTTCGTAGGGATCCAAGCCTGGATCAGAGATTGATGAAACCTGAAAGCAGAGGGGACCAAGTTCGTACTACTAGCCAGTAGTCAGAGGGTACCCGGAAGGCACCGGTTGGCCGTCACCTCGACCAGGTGAGTGGGCGACGCTAGGCTCTGCAGTCTCACGGACCAGGAGGCGTTGTCGGCGACCACGGTGGAGGTGCGAGCTGTCCCACGAAGGATGGTGCTGTTGGCGTCGCTGGGCCCAGGATGGGGCAACAAGCCTTGGCAGATCTCAGGGCCACGTGGTGGGCCTAAGATGGCGTCTTGGTTGGACCAGAAGGGTCCGTGGTGCTTCTCGCAAAGATGGAAGCAAGGGCCAGTCTGGAGCAACCAGACCAGCAGTGATGATTCTCGGATGTCGTCACAGAAGGGCACAAGCCAGCGGCTAGTGACCAGACAACGTGCTGAGCAGCGAGCAGAAGGGCCCCACGCAGATCGTGGAGATGCTGGGAGACTGCACTTCGGTGCTGGAGCGGCTCAGGGTCGGGGCTTCTCGGACCCCAGAGCACTCACCAGAGAGTTACCTCGATGGTCGTGCTGGTTTTAAGAGCGTGCAGGTTCTGATGATGGCCGGTCCCTCGAGGTCTCGTCGCACCCACAGATCACAGCTGAGCTGATGACGTGGGTAGAGGTCAGAGGTGCCAGGGAAGCCGGTTCTCGTCGAGCTGGGCCGTCGGATTCCTTGAGGAAGGACTTACAGCAAACCGCAGAGTTCTTAGATGGTGCCCGCTGATGCAGGGTGACTACTCCTTAGCCACAAGGGAGAAATCTTGAGAAGAGTCTTGAAGTCCTTTCGTAGAAAGTATTCTTGATTCAAAGATGATCTAATTTGGAAGGGTCCCCGCTCCGGCCTTTATCCTAAAGAAAGGGGCGGGTACATGACTAGGTCCTGCCCTAAGGGTGGGACCAGGAAGGGGGTAGTTACACCCCTCTCCCCTGCCGGACTTTCCCCAGGCCAGGGCTGTCGCCCCTGGAACTGGTTCTAACCGGCAGATGCGTAGTGAGCACCGGGGTGCCACTCCGCAGTCACCTTCTTGCAAAAGCCCTACCTACCCAGAATACACAAACCCTGTCTGGGACGGTGCGAACACCGCCCTCGACAGGAAACCCCTTGTCCAAGCGCTCCTCGCTGGAAGGACTCCCAGCAGCAGGAGGTCAGACTCGTGTCTGTGGTGGCAGCATCCATTTCGTGGAGCTGAGGCTTTCGTTAACTTTAACCGGGGTTCACAGTTACGTACATGTCGTGTCCCTCTAGAAGGGCGGGATGCTAACCTCGTCGCCAGGGTTGGTGAGAGGGCAGCACCCCGATTCGTATGACACCTTACTCGACATGTCTTGATAACGCGACACCGAAGTTACCGATGTGGTACGCGTTATCATGGAACAGCCATTGGGTCTTTTCTCCGCAAGCTGCAACCGGCTCGGCTCGGGCCAGAACACAGTTCACACGAGCCCATGCACTCTGCCTTCAGGATTGTCAAGGCCTGCCATAGGAGTGACTGATAGGAACTCGGGTGTCCATTGTATGGTTAGATATAGGGCTACTATATCTAAAGCAAAGGGTGATTACACGACTTCGCCCCAGCTGTCATGCAGCCAGTTGTGTCAAATTTAGGTGGCCAGCCAAGGGTGGCATAATACATGCTGCAGCCCCTGGCAGGCCCTGGGTACACCTATGCCCTGAGTTACAGGGTCTGATAAGGTGGCCCAGTACCAATTGGTAAATGCACCTAGGGTACATATCGTAATTTAGAAAGAGAACAGCCAGGCTGTGGGTCTGATTGGCAGGCCCACAGCCAGAGAAAGTTGTAAACCAGTGAAACAAAAGCAAAAAATCTGGGTGATCATAGGATTGCAGACCCTACTCTCCTACAAGCCTTGAGGGAGGTAGATAGTGAATTGTGGATGCAGTGGATGTTGTTCACTCAGTCCATGGCCTTGACGCATAACGCAAGTGGTATGCCTGTTACTCATCATTCTTTCACTCCCGCCCGCAGGGAGCGGGTTATGCTCCAAAACCAATTGGATCCAGTGTTGAGGCAAATTGGAACTTCAAAAAGGGTTTTGACTGCTGACACCATGCAAATTTAAACATGAATATTCTAAGGATGGGGCATGACCCCTCATGCAGTGCTTCACACTGGCCAGCCATGCGGAACAATGGAAGACTTCTAGAGGAAAGGGACAGCAGGGGCAATCTGGGCCTAAGGACCCATAAACCCTATTAAGGTGGATGCCTTGGTACCTTGGCTCTCCATGTACCAGAACAGAAAGGCAGCACTGCTTTTTTGTTGGGTACCAGGTCCTAGGGGTCGCAGATTGGCAGACAACTTGAAGTTGGCCAAGGAACTCCTTGAGGTGGTTGCGGCAAAATTGGAGAAAGAAGTAGCATAAGGTAGAGTGGTGGGCCTGTTTTTGATTGACCCCTGACGGATCTGATAATCTCCCTGCTGGGTGTGGTGCCTAAGAAGGGGGTGGGAGAATTCAGGAGGATTCACAACTTGTCTTGGCTGGAGGGTGCTTCAAAAATCACTTCATTGCAGAAGAAGACACTAGGGTGCTATATGCCTTGGCTGACTATGCCATTTGCCTGGTGAGAAAGTGTGGATTAGGGACCGAATTGGCAAAATGTGACATTAAATCAGCTTTTCGGTTGCTGCCAATACATCCTACCAATTGTCCTCTGCTCGGTATGCAATTTGGCAGCGCTATCAATGTGGATAAGGGTGTTTCTGCTGCGTTGTGACATTTCATGTGCATTATTTGAGACCTTTAGCACATTGTTGCCATGTGTTTTCACCCAATTAAGTGGCCATCGGGAGGTGTCTCACTATTTAGATGACTTTGGCAAGATGACGTCAGGGAGTTGTGATAGGGTGCTTCAGGATTTGGAGTCTTTGGCGCAGTTTTTCGGGCTGCCCTTGGCCCCCGTGAAGACAGAGGCTCTCACTCAGGTCCTGACATTCCTGGGCATTGAAGTAGACTTCATGCACTGGGTGGCGATGCTGCCACGGGGGAAACTGCTGGAGATCCAGGGTTTCCTGGCAGAAGTGATTAGGGCTCTGATGATTGAGTTGAGGTTGGTGTACAACCTGCTTGGTTTTCTGAATTTTGCATGCAGAGTGGTGAGAGCAGGTCATACTTTTTGCAGATGTCTTGGTATGGCTATGTTGCCATATCACAGGGTGGGCATTTCTTTGACTGCCAGGATAAATCTTGGCATATGGCATACTTTCTTGGCTAACTCAATATTGGGATGAGAACACAGTATTGAAGGTTCAAATCTTTTCCAATGTAGCAGGTGCTCAGGCCTTGGTCTGTTCTGGGATGGGAGGTGATGCGTAGAACAATGGCTGGCACACTGGTTGAGGTAGGGACGTAGGATCTGAGTTTTTTTCCTTTGTTGGTGGCATAGCCCGTGTTAGACAGTAAGTTATCAAATATGATGATATTGTTCCATGTAAACAACATAACAGTGTATTAGGTAAACAAGCAGAGAGCAAAGGACCTGAGGGTGTTGAGATTTCTGCGGAGATTCATGCTAGCTTGTTTGCATTTGAATGGAATTTCATTGCTGAACAAGTTCCTGGTGCCAACAGACTCCTTATCTCTTTCGCAATGACAACGTTTATGACGGTTGTCCCCAGGAGCAGAGGATGTCAAGAAATCTTTGCCGGTTGACATCTGGACCTGGGGTAAGTGAGAGTAGTGCATCCAGTCGGGAAGTCGTTGGCTGAGTCCACCAGTAGGAGCTACCGGCTGGCATGGAGGGACTTTGGGAAATCTGTGGGATGGTCACCGAAGGAGTTGATGCAGGATTGGAAGGAATGTGAAGGGGGAGTGTAGTGGCAAAGGTATATCACCCACGACCATTGAGGCCAAGTTGGCGGGTATTTTGTTCTATGGCAAACTGTTCTGGGGCTTTGACCCTGCCAGGGATGAGATACTGGGGCATGTTCGGAAAGGGTGAGGCTGACAGAAGGGTGTTGGGAGGGAGCATTGCGGGAGGCGATTATATTTGAGTTGTTGCATGATTTGTTGTCAGTTTTACAAGATAGTTGCTACGATCGCTTTGAAATTGCTGTGTTTGGTCCATGCATGATCGGGAACATTTTTGGGAGCTTTTCGAGTGACAGAGCATTTGGTGCCTGCTCGAGTTGTGGAGGTATTACAGGAGGAGGTGTGTTAGGATCGAGGGTGATTGGGTATTTGGCTGCATCAATCCAAGACGTATCAGACTGTCAGGGGTAAGTGGGTATAATGTGCAGGAATGACCCGAGTTCCAAGATTGGCTCAATCAAGGGCAACAGGTGTTTTTTTGTCATGAGGATGGCAGCAGGGTTACTGCTTTCCAGTTGCTAGCTGTGTTGTGCATGGCATTGCGTCGGCTGGAGAAGGACCCGGTCGGCTTGGATACACATTTTTTCCAGACTGGGGTGGCGACAGCAGCTGCATGCTTGTGATGGTCTTGTGGAAAGATTCAGCAGATTAGAAGGTGGAGGTCGGGGTGCAGTGAGTGTTATTTTCAGAAGTAATTGGGTTCCGGGCAGGTTGTGGGGGTTGGGGAAGATTTGCCAGCGCTAATTGCCTTTTTTCTACTGCAGTGTGCATGAGCAGTCCAGGGAACAAGATGGTAACCTGGATTGTGGGACATTCCTTTGTGCACTGGGCAGCGAAGTATGTGGACCAGCAGGTGTGTGGACGGAACCTGAGACTGCAGCGAATCCGTCATGAGATGCTATGGTGGGGGAAGGGGAATGCATTGGGGTAACTTGCTACCATGGTTGACGAAGCTGGTTCTGTAAAGGGGTTGCCCAGAACAACCTGGTTTGGTTGTCGGGTTTGAAGCAGCTACGGCATATGCAGCCGGACCTGGAGGCGAAGCAAAAGTAACTTTTCAAGGGACCTCTTTGGTTTGGTCTGGACTGAGTTTGTGCCATGCAGAGTTTGGAGGGTGCCTTGAAAAAGACTGAAATCGACAAAGCTAAAAGGAAGCTTAACAGGGCATTGAGGGTCTGCTACATGACAATGGACATCAAGATACTACCTCATGGGGGCATAAAGGTGGAGGATAAGTGTCTTTTCAGTGAGTATGGGGTGCACCATTCACACTTGGGGAATGTGTATAACATGATGGCGTTGTGAGATGTGGTGAATACATTGTGGAATTATTTGATCTGATGCAGGAGAACATATCGCTGAAGTGCGAAAGGTGCAGGAGAAGGGGGTGGGGTAGGAAAATGCCCTACTGCATTTTCCTGGTTGGCAGTATTTTGGGGGTGTGAGTCACATGCCAGCATATCCACCCCTTGGGGGGCTGGGAAGGGAGCACAGATGACTGAAGACGTTGAGCGGGATGTGCCGGTCATGGCAAAGATCTTCATTGAAGGATGTTTGTTAGGGCAACCGAGGGAGTGATTGGCTATGTGGAACAAGGTCAGGGAGTAAAAGGGGGAAGAATGAAGCATGAGATTGGGACTATGGATTGGAAAGTGGTGTGAGGTTTGAATGGAAGAATGTGACTGTCATTGATGTCACATTTATGAAGTTTGAGGTTACTGTTAATGCTAATAAGTTGAGTAACTGTTGCAAGCCTGTCCTAATACATGGCCTCTTATGCTAAATCAACGAGTTGGCATGTGGTTATGCATGATTAATAGTGAACCTTTCCATGCATGACCTGGAAGAAGTCAATTACTGGAAAATGTGATGTTCATATTGCTTCATATTCACTGCGAGCAGTGACTTTGTTGGTATTTGTCATATCTTTCCGATCAGGAGAAGGTACCAAGCATGTCATCATCCATCATTATCTTCATCTATAAGTAGCATGCCTTCTGGTGGTGATGGATGCTTCCGCAATGCTTCAATATGCATTGTCAATGGCATGTTTGATTATGAATCACTGTATGATGCTCTTTATACTGAGTGCCTAATACAATTTAGGGAGTAGAAGATTGACAGGCTGATTTATTGGAAATGCCAATTTGTTTGATGAAGAATCCAGTGCAAATTACAGTGCATAGAAATTGTGTTTACTTAAATTAATATTTTCATTGATCAGCTTCAGATTTCCTTTGAAGGCTGTAAGCTATAACTGTAAAATATTGCTGTACTGTTAAAGGGAGATTATTTATTTCTACAGCATGGTGAGGTAAAAAGTGTCAATGCTATACATGTTTTGTTTGCCATTGAAGGCTAGTTACAAGGGTGAATATCTTCTGACCTATGTTTTGTAGCACTAGTACTACAAAACATACACTTAAGTGCTGTTCACAAACTGCACTTTTAAAGTAATTTACACGTTTGTAGTAAATCCCTACCTCTGTTATTTTCTATGGGAGTGTGTTGCAGGACCAGTGGTTGGCCATTTATAGTGCTGAACGTACTACAACAATGTAATGTACTTCAAAAGTGCAGTTTGATTTGTGAACATCAAAAAGTAGTGCACTTACTCAAAAGTGTAAAACGTACTCAAAAGTGAAAGTTACTTCGGTGAATCAGGCCCAAATAATGGAATTCCGATGAATTATGTGCTACCACCCTTGTGTCACTGACCTGAGTGAAATATTCTGTTCCACGCATGGCGCCGCAGCAAGGGCGACTGGCTCTGGAACCTGGGGATCATGGTTCGATCCCCGGCACCAGCGGCAGATTAGCCCAGCACCATGTGACTCTGGGCAATAGATGGCTTAATCTTTCTGACGGCGCCTAGAGACCCGTACGGGTGATTGTGCGCTTTCACATGCGGATTATTAAAGTGACAGAATTTTATTGACTCTGATTTACTCTTGAAATGCAGTCTTCTGGCCAAATTCTGCCAATCACCACAGGACAGAAATTGTTCTCATGTGCATCTCTAGAATGGTAAATTGGCGTGTGTGAGCAAGTTTGGCATCCCCAAGTGTGATTTCCTGTCAGTAGGAGGACTGTCCATCTAGTGTAATTTTTATAACGCAGGTGGTCACGGGCCGTTGTGAGCAGTCGCAACTGTTCACGGTCAGAAGGCTGGCGCTCGAGTAGCATATCGAATTGAGCAGCAGGAAAATCAGCTCGAGTAGCTGCACCCTCTGGCGCGACGTGTGGTGCTGTTATCACAGATTTATCATCATGGAGCATGCTCCTAGCACTAAATCACAGAGCGAGCAGCCCAACATGCCTATTTTGCCCATTGGTAGAACTCTGCCGAATCTTGTGGAGTATTTATGCAACTCTGCAGAATTCAGCAATGTCAAATTCCATGATTTCTGCTCACCCTAAATGCTATCGTACTGCTGTTTGTACATTGCAAACTCCCCAAGTAGTGTAGCAAGGGTGCCATGGTCGTTAATGCACAAAAGGAAATTTGACACTCATTTGGCACTTTAGGAATAAAACCCACAGATGATTGGAGGCAATGGGCTCCAGCACTCGTGGGCCCCATGCCACTGCACCTACGCCCCTTTTTTATATTAACGCCCCAGCAGTCCACCATTAGTGCATTGGTGCCTGCTTGTGATGCTATTGGTTGTCTTGTGACATTACAGCTGGTTCCAGAGTTTTTTTTACTTTATTTTTTTATAAACATTTGAAGAATAACACAAGAAACAATACAAGATAGACTGATAAACACTGGCAGACAACTGGGCGTCATATTGCACAGGCAGAATGTAGTTATCAAGTGGAAAACATTACCAAATCCCCAAAACACAACCACCACATTGCTTCCTCCTGACACTTTACAACCAGTAGCAGTAATAATGGTACAGGCATATCCATATTACACTGCCACAGTCCGGAGTCTGCATCACCATAGGCCACAGATGCCCACCAATGTCACAGACAATGACTCAGGGTCCTCATACTTCGACCTCTGCATCTGGCTCCAAGGACTCACCCTCACCCCGAAGAGCGAAGTACACTGTAAGTGCCTCCCAGAAATCTTTGGCTCTAAATTGAATCAGCACCCTTCCTAAGAAATCAAGTTACTTTTGGCCATATATAATATTGTGGAGCCAATCATTAACTTGAGTAGAGGGACCTCGCTCCCAGAGCATGGCCACCAGTGCTTAGCCAGCAGGAACATTAAGGCAGTGAGGGCCATATGTATCAAGCCTTTTGCGATTCGTTAAGGCCGAAATCCACAGAATTTTTCACCTTAGCGAATCGCAAACAGCCTTTTTACCGATTTTAAAATGTAAGAAACATTAGCAAAATAAGGAATCGCAAAAAATTGCGATTCCTTATTTTGCTTAAGCATTTAAGGAATCACAATTTTGCTATTCCTTAAATGCTATGTATGAAGCTTTTTAGACTTGCAAATTCAGGTTTAGAAATCGCAAATTACCACCAACTTGTAGTTGGTGGTAATTTGCGATTTCTTGTAAATATGCACAATTGTGCATTTGTGAGGGTGGCATATGACGCACATGCATACCCGTTATGCACAATTGTGCATTTGTGAGGGTGGCATATGACGCACATACATGCCCATTGGGCATGTATGTGCGCCATAGGCACACACATGTAATTTACAGGGGTGCAGCAGGGTGTCCTTGAGACACCCCTGCACCCTTGCAATAATTCTCAAATTGCGATTAGCAAATTGCGAATTCGCAATTTGAGAATTATTTCGCAATCATTCCTATTGGCCTCCTGCATTGGAAATTATTCCTTAATTGCGAATTCGCAAAATGCGAATTTGCAATTAACGAAGATTAAGGAATCGCTAAAAAAAAGTGAATTTCTTCATACATACCATTTTGTGATTCCTAAATAGCGATTCCTTAAAAATCGCTATTTAGGAATCGCAATACAGAACTATGATACATATGGCCCTGAGTTTCCTCTCTCTGGCTGGGTGTCCTTGACGTATCCTAACAGGGCAATGAATGGTGTTCTCAGAACATGGGAGTCAGTTTCCTCAACAATGTTGAGAAGTACAGACACCCAAAAGTTTGCTATCCCTGGCGTAGGCAGGCCAGAGGTAGGAAATCAGCATCCCCCTGCCATCATCTCATGCAGTCGGAAATCTCCCTAAGGCCCACATTGCATAGGGATACCCGAGTGAGATGCATTTGATGTAAGAACTTAAGGTGTATTAGTTGCAATCTATAGTTAAGAGGCAGCATACTGGTTTGAGTGCAGCGGAAGCACCACTGTTTCTATGTTTGTGAGAGGTCCAGGTCAGCTAACCACCCAAAGCGGACTTCCGGTATGCACACCGGGGCATTACTGTGCCTAGTGTTATACAAGTTGGTAATTAAAACACTTCCTGAGGGATGAGGACCGCAAAATCGTGCTCAGTGTATGCAGCAGTAAAGGGGCTTCCGGAAATGAGCTGTGTATTCCATTGCAGGTGACTGTAATTCTATAACAGAGGCATATATCAAGAAAGGTGCAGTAAGGACTGTCTGCAACAAACCTTAAGGAGACGAACTTTCCATCAGGGCAAATGTTGCCTAGTTTAGTTAATTACAGATGTCTCAGTTGCAGACACCATCTACGATCGTCAGTAAGCAACTGAGCTAGGTTGTGCATAAAAGGCATGCCATCTCTGTATATGCAGGTCATCTTAGCCTTCCATCGAGTGCCATCCCATGCCCACATCCTGCAGTCTACCATGCTTATCTTAGCACTGAGGAACCACTCAGGTGAGCGCAGTACTGTTTTTTACAGGCAGGGGGCTGAGTTATCCTCTTGCATCACTGTGTGGGGGTTGGAATGGTGTGGGGAGATGCCAGTGCTGGTTGTATAGAGCCTGAGCACAGGAATATTACAGTTCCTAATCTGGCACTCATTGCCCTCCCTGTTTAAATGGCAACATGGGAACTTCCCACGCCACTCTTGGCTGTCGTCCCACCCAGGTCAGCTCGATGGGGCTGGATCGGAGCCTCATAAGGAACTGCCTACGGAAGCAGGGTATATCCAAACAGGTACAAACCTTTAGGAAGGGTCATCATTTGAGTAATGGTAATCCTGCCTGCCTAGAACAGCAATAGTTTAATCCAGGTCGTCACACGATCTTCCATTCAATCACTGGCTCTGTCGTAATTTTCCTGCCAGAGTATTGATATCAGAATAATCCCCAACGTTTCACCACAGCCAGTGCCCGCCTCAGTAGGAAGTCTTGATTGAGGGAAGATCATAGACTTGTTAAATCAAGATGACATTCATCTAGCCATACTTAGAACTGTCTAATCACGGGTGCTGTCTTTGTCTCTGGGTCCCAAACGTATAAAGTGACATCATCTGGATACAGTGACACCAGCAACTGCCTGGCCCTGCAATAAACCCTTTCTCAGAGTGACATTTGCAGGGGCATGTAGCCACCAGTAACATCACAATCAGGAGAGGGGACAGTTGCAGCTCTATATTTTTCTTATGTTATTTTGAGATGGGGAAGATATTTCTCTATTGACTCACATGTGTGAGACATGAAGCAGTTTAATTCGTTGGGTGCATTTCTGCCTAAAGCTGAGGCATTCTGAGAACAAGAATACATATTTCCACTCCGGGGAGTCAACGCTTTTGTAGCTTCCAAGGTAATTGCAACAGCTCCCAGATGGGGATTTTTGGGTGAATGTACAAGAGCAAAGATTGTATAAAGATTATGATCGGTGGAGCGCCTGGTGTAAAGCACACAGGTTGTTTCTAAGGAGATTGGAGAGCAGTGGAGAAACCTATTGACAATTAACTTGGCCAAAATGTTGCTGTCAATATTAATAGGGAGTGTGTCTTGTTTTAGGATGGTGACTTTCGAAGTCCCTGAAACTAAGGAAGGGTTAATCCCAGTCTCACTGGCTTCTTCATGCACAGCCAGTAAGTGAGGAGCAAGTCTAGGTATGTATTCTTTGTAAAGCTTTGCTATTCCCAGTCATGTCACAGAGCATACCCTGAAACACCTGCACTGCCTCTTCAGATCAAAATGAGATGTCCAGGTACTGCCTGGGGGCATCCTCCAACCATGCCAGTGCAATGGAGACTAATAATCCAATGATTACCTGTGGATTGGGGTCAGAGGCAGAGCAATGCAGAGCAGCATAGTGATAAGTGAGAATATGCATGACATCATCTGTACCATACTAGGGTATGGCATTCTCATTTGTAAGTTCTGTGATGTGAGTACTGGCCCAGGGTTTAGTTTGGGTTGTGTAGCATACATGCCAGCATCTTCCCTGACCTGTCCCCCTCGGCGTATTGTTGAGTAGTTGCCTCCCTTGCAAGATAGTGTCTCCTTGTCTCTGACCTCTATATATTCTTCTAGTTTGCACTTATTCCAGCCAGTGGTTGGGTATTACCAGGGGTATTGCAATTAATTTCTAATGCTCACATTTCACTCTCAAGGTTGCCTAGCCCTTTCCATAGGGATTTTAGTAGTCCAAATTGTTGTGCAATACATGTCCCCTTATGAAAACTTTGAACGACTCCCAGCTTTGCTGCTTGTTTCCACCTATTTATAATTGAGTGAGTAGAACCAGGACATGGTCAAAAGAGGGACTGGGTTAGTGCTCCGCACACACAGTCCAGGCACTGGCATCCCTAAAAACTGATTCTTAGTCTATTCTAGATCATGTATTGTGGAAGGATGTGCATGACCATTCCTCTAAACCAATTAAGTCATGATCAGACATGAGCATGTGCAACTGTTGGGCTGCTTGTGATTGCGATCAACTGCTGGGACTAGGCATGTCCAGGAGGGCATCCAGGGTGACATTAAATCTCTCTCTCACCCCCCATTTGACAGTTCGATGGCAGAGCATCCATACCTTTCTCCGTATTTCAAGGAAGAAGTAAGGAAATTGGTATTATTCCCATTGGTGTTACCTATTAAAATGCCATGAAAGAGGATAGTTAAAGGTTTAAATTAGTGCAGGCATAGTGTGTTTGTCTTGAGAGTAGGTAATTTAAAATACATGGAGGAATCCATATATGTGTTATGAGCACAGGGGTGTATGGTGGCCCAAGGTGGCGGGCCAAGAAAGATGAAATGATGACTGCTAAACATCAGGACGCTTCTTCTGTCAGTGTTAAAATCAGTCATTGTCATTGAGCTGTCTCTTGACGCTCCTCCTGTAGTACCCATCCCATTTCTGGATGTTTGTACAAATATTTGTTGGCTTGCTTCAAGTCCGCCAAAATATGGATCTTTCAGTTTATAGTAATGTGTAGCACCATTGGGTTGAGCCCATGTAATATTCCAGCATGCACCAGTGCACACTTGACCAGAAGTTTGAAGTTTGAAATTTATTTTATTTGCATAGTTAATTAAAACCGTTGCAATACATATTACAAAATTCTTTAAAAACATCACTGTTTAAAACGATTAAGAAAATTCAAGAAGTAAGAAATTCATTATAGTTTAAAATGACAATCTAACAAAACTGGTTAAGAAACACTTTTCTACACTAACTGCTGGAAAGTACTGATCCCAGTTTTAACTTGCTCTCATCCAGTTCAACCATATACTGTGTTTACCACGTGGACTCTAGTTACACAAAGTTGTCCCTCTGGTGCTAAATGGACATGTTTAATAAGATGTCATTAAGTACTATTGTCCATCTACTAATCAACCTGGCTCTATAGATCTTGTATAGCACTTTCCACCATTTTTGGCATTCTCTGTTCGACCACCGTCAGAAATGTCACAAATCTGCAATTAAGGGGCACATTACGATCGCGGACGGACTTGCGTCCGTCCGCGAGCCCTGAGTAGGAGGGAACGTCCGCATGGGATAAGGCGTTCCCTCCGGTGCAATTAGGATGTGACCGCCACCCTGGCGGTCACATCCTCTATGTTTAACATTGCGGCGGGTGCGGCTTCAAGCTGCACCCGCCGCAATGTTAAAAATGAATACATTGCATATGCATGCAGAAAGCGGCAGGCACCGCGCGGTGCCTGATGATTTCTGCAAACAAATGCAGGGGGTTACCATAGGTACCCCCATGTGCACCCCCCACCCTCCCTTCACCCAGGGGGCCCGCTACGGGCCCCAGAGGTGAAGATCCGTATGCTTTTCCACGGTGGAGAACCCGCGGCGGAAAAGCATTTTTTGCAAGCCATCCTAATATGTCTGGCGGTGTCTGAGAGACACCACCACCATATTAGGGCTTTTCCGCTGCGGTTGTAAGCCAACCGCGGCGGAAAAGTGGCGGACTAAAACCAAGACCCACCAGCCATCCTAATGTGGCGGTGGGTCTTTGGTGGGTCCGCAGAGGATTTTCCGCATCCTCCTGGCCGACGGTTGGTTCCGCCGGCCCGGAGGATGCGGAAAATCCTTCGTCATAATCGGCCCCTTAGTTTGGTGTTTTATGGATTCAAGCAGGCGAGCACCGCTTGCCTTCTGGTGCAAATCCCTTTTCGGTTGAATTGATCTTTAACCCCTTCGCTGCTCATGACGAGCTCAGCTCGTCATGAGGCACAGTTGAGCTGTGCTTATGACGAGCTGAGCTCGTCATGAACAGAGGGATTCATGGAATGTCAGCACAGGAGGGGAAAACCACTAGCAGCCAAGGTGTTAAGGAGCAGTTGTCGTGCTTGGTGTAGCTCTTCACATAAACAGATTACGTGAAGGATGTCACCATTGTTGGTGTTACATAGCCTGCAGGTCTCTTTTCTATCTTTCCTCAACCATGGTGGTAGGTGCCCTGTACATGGAAGAATCCCTAGTCTGTGCTTTAGAAAGTTAATTTTGTGGCTTTGGGGTAGCCCTGGTTAAAGTATATTTGTGGAGTTAATGATTTATAGGAATTTAGGGTCATCCATGCATGACATCTTTTTGAGAATGATGCCTTGTCCTCCAATAAGGAGAGTGATTTTACATTTTTCCAAACTAGTTTTTTTAAATTGCTGTGACCAAGTTGGGCGTCCCAAAGCTCTGAGAGTTTAGCGACTTCCAAGGCTAGCTGAAGGTAATTTCTTGCCTCTGAGACGTCCCTGCATTGTATGTCGGGCCATGGCAGAGACTTTAGTGTATTTGTAATGGCGCTTCTTAGTTTGTGCCAACAGATGATATATACCCCGTACCTGGCTAAGTCTTGTTTTTGCAGGCGGAACTCCAGTCTTATTTGAGCCGGAGATGTATAAAGCGGGAGGGAGAACAATGTTGAATAGGCTTTAACCTGTGTACTATCCAGGTCTTTTGGAATCTCTTCCCCGCATTGCCTCACTACCGTAGGTAATGAGGGAAGCAGTTTGGTCTGAATTACCTTCAAAAATGGGGTCATAGTCGGACCAATCAGTTGGGTTGCCAGGTTTTTCATCATCATGGCGATCAATAAGCCTCTCCTTCTTATTTCCTGCTTCTGGTGCACAAAAGATCCTTCTTTATCAAATGTGAGTCCCAGATAGTTGTACTCACAAGCTGGATCAATTTTTGTGCCACCAAGAAACCAAATCTTCTGTTGTTTTTTGTTGTTATTTATTGACATTGTTCATGTCTTGCTGAGGTTTATTTTTAAGTTATTTTCTGTGGCGTATTTCTGCATTTCAGTCAGTAGTCGTTGAAGTCCAATGTAGGTATGACTGAGTAGCACTACGTCGTCTGCATACATAAGGTTGGTCAAGGTTTTCCCACTTACCCTCGGTGAGTGGGAGTTGCAGGCATTGAGCACTTTTGGTAAGTTCGCCATAAAAAGATTAAACAAGGTTGGCGCAAGCACGCACCCTTGTTTCAATTCTTTAGTAGTTGGTACTTTTGAGGACAGGTGAGTGCCACTTCCTAATTTCACCTGCACCCAGGTGTCCGTATGAAGGAGCATCAGCATGTTTAGGGTCGACTGTGTTAGGCCCCATTGCGCCAGTTTCCCCCATAGTCTGCCTCTCTCGATATTATCAAAAGCAGCGCTGAAATCGATGTAACACAGATGTAAAGGAATCTTAGATGATTTTGCTGCGTCGATTAATAAAGAGATGGCGAGAATGTTTGTTGATGTTCCAGTCATTTTTCGAAAACCTGTCTGATTCAGCGGTATTATCAGGTTTGACTCAGCCCAAAGTGTAAACTCCTCTAGTATGGTGCCTGAAAGTACTTGGCTTCGTTATCAATAAGGCCTACTAGGCGGAAGTTGTTTGGATCAGCCTTGTCTCCTGTCTTGTAAATTGGAACAATCATTGAACCCCTCCAGGATTCTGGAATTCTGTTTAACAACCTGATTTCCAAGAATAAAGGTTGCATGATGCCCCCCACTCTTTGTTCTTTGCTTTATAAAGGGCAGGTGGAATGCCATTTGGTCCCGGGGCACCTTCTTTCCTGCCTTTAGCTATCTGTTTTTTTATTAAGTCTAACTGTTGGCACCTTGATGTCTCTGAAAGATTGGTATTTATGCCTCAAAAGGCTTGTCCCGTGTCTCTGGTGTGCATGTTTCCCGTTTTCTCTCTGGAATCCTGCTAGTCCCCATTTGGACTCCTAGGTGTTGTATGTGGTCATTGAAATGACTGGAGAGATATTTTATCCAGATCTCTTCAGAGATGTGAGACCCTATTTCTTTGTATTACGGACGCATGATCCAATTTACTGTTTTCCAAAAGCCAGCACTGTTGTTACTGTTTATGTTGTATAAGAGTTTAGCCCAGGCTTCGTTTTCACCATCTCTCTTGATGTTCCATTTTAGTTGTTTGAGTGCTGCCCTTTGATGTTTCAAAAATACTTTTGAGCTGATGTTTCCAGGGGCTTTTCTCAACTTGCGTAGAGTCGAGTTTACTGATCTTTTAAGTTTCCTTAATTGTACTCTCTGTTCTTTCTTTTAATTATTTTTGCTACCCTCTTTACGAAGGTTGTCTTTTGAGAGGGAAGTAGCAGCAAGCTTTTTTAGCACTATAGCAGTAAAGTGAGCCCAATAAGTAATGTGGCCAGCTGTAGTCGATGCTTGGATATTAAAAAGTTGAAGTGCAGCTTCGGCCTGGATGTTCGTATTGGCAATCGTGCATTTGATCCTTTTTTGATTCAAGGAGTGGATCGGCCCCATAGTTGTATCTGGCCTAATTAAGGTCAGCATATTTGCTATTATATGAAATTTCTGGGGGCGATGATCGCTGTCACCCATATCGCCCATTCTGTAGTCCAGAATGGAGCTTGTTGTAGTGGTGTAAAAAGAATTAACTGGAGGAGAGTCTGCCGGAAATCTTCTGAAGGTTTTGGTGTTCTAGGTCGTTGAGAAAGCGAATATTGCGACGTTTTTTCCTGTCTAGTAGGACACTTTGTGGTGGCATATTGCAAATTCTGTTTAAAGCCAATACCTCCTCCCCTTCTGCCCACCCAATAATACCTTAATTTAGGTCCCCTGTCAAAAGGAAGAGGGGATTTTCCATCTGAGTGACGTACTCGGCCAGTTGATTAGTGATTTTGGTTGAATCTTTCGTTTTATTTTTTGTATGAACATATGAATTGATTATGCAGACCTCCACTTCTTTTCCCTCAAGGACAATGCTTATTTTAACTGCTAGTGTTGTATTTGATATTGAGTCCATAAGGGTTACTGACGCTATTGTTGTAGTGGAGACACAGGTAGCCAATCCACCTGAGTGATGACCAAACCTGCTGGTCCTTGAGGCTGCTGTGGCAAAACATGTGTTGCCCTTGATGTGTTGTGGGTCAATGAGCCAGGTTTCTTGGAGCATCATTATGTCAAAAAGAGAGACATAGTGCTGAAAATCCGGGTCATCTTTTTTTTGTAGTTAATCCGTTAATGTTCCACCAGCATAGGCCTAGGATTGGTTCCCTTTCCCTACTACAAACACTATCTTGTAGGTAGCATCAGTCCTCCTTGGGCGTATGATGATGGTACGAGACAGTGCTTCCCTTGTAGGGCCTTGATATGACCAGGGACCAGGGACAGACTAATTTGCATGTAGCCAGGTTCTGAGCTGGGATGGTGCAGTGAGCGAAAAAACGGTGATGGATCAAGCCCTGATCTGTGGACTGGGTATGAGTGTTCTGTTTAATTCAGATACTCTGTCCATCACCACCCCCTTTTCTGAATCGTTTTGTCCACCATAAGCGTGAAAAGGGTATACTCAGATGTGAGTCCCTTGCTCATTGCACCATCAGGATTCAAGCAAGCTGGGCCGAAGACGGCTGTAATGCCAGAAACCGGTCCCCGGAAGCTTGTTTCCTTCCCAGTATAAGAATTGGCTTGGTGGTTTGGTCTGCCCTGTTCCCATGATGCACTGGGCCAGGGACAGACTAATTTGCATGTAGCCAGGTTCTGAGCTGGGATGGTGCAGTGAGCGAAAAAACGGTGATGGATCAAGCCCTGATTAGTGGACTGGGTATGAGTGTTCTGTTTAATTCAGATACTCTGTCCATCACCACCCCCTTTTCTGAATCGTTTTGTCCACCATAAGCGTGGAAGGGTATACTCAGATGTGAGTCCCTTTCTCATTGCACCATCAGGATTCAAGCAAGCCGGGCCGAAGACGGCTGTAATGCCAGAAACCGGTCCCCGGAAGCTTGTTTCCTTCCCAGTATAAGAATTGGCTTGGTAGTTTGGTCTGCCCTATTCCCATGATGCACTGGGCCAGACACAGACTAATTTGCATGTAGCCAGGTTCTGAGCTGGGATGGTGCAGTGAGCTAAAAATCGGTGATGGATCAAGCCCTGATTTGTTGACTGGGTATGAGTGTTCTGTTTAATTCAGATACTCTGTCCATCACCACCCCCTTTTCTGAATCGTTTTGTCCACCATAAGCGTGGAAGGGTATACTCAGATGTGAGTCTCTTGCTCATTGCACCATCAGGATTCAAGCAAGCCGGGTCGAAGACGGCTGTAATGCCAGAAACCGGTCCCCGGAAGCTTGTTTCCTTCCCAGTATAAGAATTGGCTTGGTAGTTTGGTCAGCCCTGTTCCCATGATGCACTGGGCCAGGGACAGACTAATTTGCATGTAGCCAGGTTCTGAGCTGGGATGGTGCAGTGAGCTAAAAAACGGTGATGGATCAAGCCCTGATCTGTTGACTGGGTATGAGTGTTCTGTTTAATTCAGATACTCTGTCCATCACCACCCCCTTCTCTGAAATGATATGACTCAGCAGCTGCCTTCGACCATAAATCTGGTTGGTCCCATTGGCTACTAGTACTCCTTTTTGGTGAACTTCCCCGTGCGCCTCTAAGTACACTGTTAGAGTATGCCTCATGTGTCTTCCTTAGTTTTTTTAACTTTGTTTAAGATGTACAACTAAAACATATATTCGGTCACCAACACACAAATAACTACACTCAGTCACCCAAACAACTGTTTCCACATGCACTCTTAAACCTATACATCAAGTCAATCAACCATTCACACATCAATTCATAGAGTTACACACAACCCATCCAACCACATACACAAACTCAGTGGCCCATACAAATACTCACCCAACTAATCAATTACTAATATACACACTCGTGTAGTTAGTGACCAACTGATGCAGAATGTTATACAAAAACAGAGACAGTGATGCACACATTCACATAGTTTAGTTACTAATCCATGTATTAAGTGAGACACTTTTAATTACTCACTTAAACAGACAGCCAGGCAGCTAGTAAATCTTCCATCCAGACAGTTACATATCCACTCAATCTTCAATGCAGATTGGTATATATAATACATATTGAAATTTCAAACTAAACCACATTCACTGGATGATGTCATCAGTGATTTCATCAGTGATGTCATTTGAGATGTCATCCGTGATGTCATCAGTGATGTCACTAACCATGTCATGGATGATGTAATATGTGACATCATCAGCAGTGCATTGCGGGCACGCGAGTTGTAGTTAGCAGAACTAACTAGAACAGAGGAATTTGAATGGTTTTGTGTGAGTGAAATGTCCAGCTAACTATAACACCCCTGAAACCTATAGTTTTTTCCAGTGAATATATATATATATAAATATATATATATATATATATATATATATATATATATATATACATCCACAAAAGTACTCCATTCATCCGAATAGACGTCTCTGACACTCAGAAATTGCTGTGCACGTAATTTTAATCAGCAGTAAAACAACGCGTTTTGCTTTGCAGCTGGATTACGTTTACAAGTGAAGACCAAACAATTGTCCTTTTTACTCTTTTAAATGACATAGAAAACGTACATACTCTATAAATTTTGTGGGGTATAACATGCGGGTATTGGTGTGGATTATTATGGCATTATGTGATACAACAGCCCACTTGGGCGTGGCCTACCTTGATTGTCATGGCCTACTGGGGTGGAACTATCGAACTGATTGACAGTCAGCGTGTGTCGTCAGCTTGGACAATTAAAACTTCATTGTGCTCGCACGAGAAGAGCAACATTATCTTAAGTTATTTAACTCTACAGCTCTCCTATTCGCTCTGGAGTATAGCACATACATAGAAATACCTAAGCATGGGAGCGGGGATCAGTTATAACCCGTGGAAGCTATGTAGCAAATGTATCTATATTTTGGTGCATTGTAACCGACTTTATATACAATAGCAGTTGGAAAGTTTTGGGCATATAAAAAAGCACTGATAATATGGATTGAATGCATATATGCCAATTGTCTATATGTTTCTTTGCTTCCTAAACATGTCCACCGTATTTGGTACCTATTTTACACATATGGGTGATATTCGGTTTTCTATGTCATTTGAAAGAGTAAAAGGACAATTGTTTGGTCTTCACTTGTAAACGTGATCAAGCTGCAAAGCGAAACGCGTTGTTTTCCTGCTGATTAAAATTACGTGCACAGCAATTTCTGAGTGTCGGAGACGTCTATTCGGATGAATGGAGTACTTTTGTGGATACAGTGGGTGACCAGGAGCCCTACTCCGACCCACCCGTGAGCGTGGCTGGTTATTTACCAGAACTCTGGTATATATATATATATATATATATATATATATATATATATATATATATATATATATATATATATATATATATATATATATATATATATATAGTTATCTACTGGCGGTAGCCAGTAGATAGTTATAGTTAGGACCTATTTACCACAGGCAAATGGCAACATTCTATTTCTAATAACTTTGGCGCCGATTGACGAATCTTCGCGAAATTTTCAAAACGATTTGCCCGCTCCCGTCTGCTTCTATCTTTAAAGTTTCAGGGTGAATCGTCAATGGGGGGCCAAGAAAAAAGGGGGTCACAAACGTGTTTTTCCCATGCAGTTTCCCATAGGAAACTTTAGACACGGCTACAGCCCGAACTGCTGAACGGAATTACACCAAATTTGGCCGAAAAGTAGCCCTTGTTTCAGAAAGATCCCTTTTTTTAAATGGTGTAAATCCATTCAGTAGTTGCTGAGGAAATCAAACATAATGGAGGCAGCGGAAGCCAGAAAAGAGAGGGAGGAGGCAGCAGCTGCCATGTTTAATGACGATGCATTACCGGAGAAAGACTATGTTACCCAGAAGGCACCAGCAATAAATGGTAACACCGGGATTAAGCGGAAGTGTAAACAATTAGAGAAGCTAATCAGAACAGAGCAGAAACATTGGTGGGAGGCAAAATCCCTGCAAAGATGTGTAGAAGTAGGGCGTGTACCATGCGAACTGAGAATATTGATCGCTCCCAGCTACGAAGCACCGGACCGCGACATGATGCTCGAATGGGCGGAAACTAACTTAGAATCCTCCAAAAGACTACTCCTCATTCTCGTCAAGTATGCGGAAAAGGATTGTATCAAGTTAGCTGAAGAAATCGATACTCTAACTAAAGAATTGGATACAATGGTGCCGCAAGATGAAATAAACAAACTGAAAATTTAGATGAAAAAACGACTGAAGAAAGAGGAAGATGTAATAAGGGAACGGAAAACATTTAAATTCCATTGTGATCGCTGTGATTACGAACAGGGTAGGATCTTCACATTCGCGCGCAAATTTGATGCTCTAAAGGCGAACAACAGGGCATCAAAAGCGGGGGCATCTACTTCGAACCAACAGCCTAAACTAACATCGGCATCAGAGGATAGTTCCACAGTTGACAGTGGCTCTAAAGCAGATAGAAGAAGAAAGGATAAGGCTACAAAAGGAAGTCGACGGTCACTTACTGAGGAAGTGGATTTTTTATGTTGGGAGCGCCTCCAATCCTTACGACCTTGGAAACCGCAACCAAACGCAAACAAAGGAGGAACAAAAACAGGAATGAGAGAAGAAAAGCAAACCGAAGAAGGAGAAGTAAGCAAGAAACAGCAGCAGAAAAAGACGTGGAGGAAACATTGGAAAAAATAATATCATCGGATGCAAAGACAAGTTGTTCCAAAACAGTGATTAATTTGTCCGACATAACTCTGAATACTGCTGAGACACAACTACTTGCTTTAGGTTTATCTTTCTGTCCGGAGAGTTCATTCAATTACACAAAATCTAGGGTTAATGTCTATAAAAAAGTTTGAAAGTTAAAACTCCGCAAATTCCATGCTCAAACTGGAAAAACACAAAATAGGGACCCATTTGTGAATTCCGGGGCTCCAATTGTGCCAACTCTTGATTTAGATGCCACACAAAATCAAAATTCACATCAATTGGTGGATTCTATCTTTGGAATGATGCAGGAAACCAGCCAGCCAAATACAATGCCTATGGAGGTCGACACTGCCTTAAGAACTAAATGTCCAACACCTTTCAAACCACCTTCCAAATGTTATCCTTTGATGATTAAAGACAACATTGACATGTTTCAGGATCAGGTCATACAAGATCTAAAGAACCTTAACAAAGTGACCATTAAGGCTGCAGCGGAAACCAAACGCAAAAATATAAAAGCATTGCAATATCATCAGCTTATAACAAAATTCAAAAGCAACAAAGAAATTGTAGTGCGAAAAGCTGACAAAGGCGGCAACGTTATTCTGTGGAAGAGTAATAAACAGATATGGAACTCCATACATGTGGCATTTCGGATGAAACTGTTGGCGTGGCGAGAAAAGGGTATGTTAACTAATGATGAATTTAAATATTTATGGAATCCAACTCCGACCATTCCAATTCTGTATTTCATACCCAAGGTTCATAAAGATCAAATGCATCCGCCTGACAGGCCAATAATTTCAGCTAAAAGTATCATCTTTGAAAATACCTCAATTTATGTAGATTTATTCCTTCAAGAGTTTGTTTCCAATTTGGCCTCATATATAAGAGACACAGGAGATTTTTTGTTAAAAATCAAAGACTTCCAATGGAGAAAATGGGTATCTAATGATTGCGTAAGATATAACATCACTATATACATCAATCAAACATGGTGATGGTCTGCGGGCTTTAAAATACTATTTAGGGAGGAAGGGGCCAAAACTATGAGAAGCATAACAGAATGATTGTTGAGATGGTTGAACTATATCTCAATAACAATGTATTTTTGTTCCAAGATATGATGTATCAACAGTTGAGAGGTGTAGCCATGGGGGCCAGCTTCTCCCCCAGCTACGCATGTTTACACATGGGCTGGTGGGAGGAGCAGGTCCTCATGGTAAAACACTCAGATGCCTTCAATAGGCATATCTGAAACTGGTGGAGGTATATTGATGACCTCTTTCTGGTCTGGGATGGGAGTGAAAGTGAGGCAAACAACTTAATTGACTCATTGAATCAAAATGAGTTACATGTTATGTTATGTTATGTTATATTAATTTATTATGCGCACAGATACTCCAGCCAAGGAGCGTCCCGGTGCAGAGACAAGGTAGAACATAACACAACAGGAAAAATGGAAAAACATAAAAGCAGCTAAAACAGGAATGTTTTTATAGGAAGGGTCATCATTTGAGTAATGGTAATCCTGCCTGCCTAGAACAGCAATAGTTTAATCCAGGTCGTCACACGATCTTCCATTCAATCACAGGCTCTGCCATAATTTTCCTGCCAGAGTATTGATATCAGAATAATCCCCAACGTTTCACCACAGCCAGTGCCCGCCGCAGTTGGAAGTCTAGATTGAGGGAAGATCATAGACTTGGTTAATCAAGATGCCATTTATCTAGCCATACTTAGAACTGTCTACTCACGGGTGGTGTCTTTGTCTCTGGGTCCCAAACGTATAAAGTGACATCATCTGGATACAGTGACACCAGCAACTGCCTGGCCCTGCAATTAAACCCTTTCTCAGAGTGACATTTGCAGGGGCATGTAGCCACCAGTAACATCACAATCAGGAGAGGGGACAGTTGCAGCTCTATATTTTTCTTATGTTATTATGAGATGGGGAAGATATTTCTCTATTGACTCACATGTGTGAGACATGAAGCAGTTTAATTCGTTGGGTGAATTTCTGCCTAAAGCTGAGGCATTCTGAGAACAAGAATACATATTTCCACTCCGGGGAGTCAACGCTTTTGTAGCTTCCAAGGTAATTGCAACAGCTCCCAGATGGGGATTTTTGGGTGAATGTACAAGAGCAAAGATTGTATAAAGATTATGATCGGTGGAGCGCCTGGTGTAAAGCTCACAGGTTGTTTCTGAGGAGATTGGAGAGCAGTGGACAATCATATTGGCAATTAACTTGGCCAAAATGTTATTGTCCATATTCATGATAGATAGAGGACTAAAGGAGTCACATTGTATAGGGAGTGTGTCTGGTTTTAGGATGGTGATTTTCAAGGTCCCTGAAGCTAAGTAAGGGTTAATCCCAGTCTCACTGGCTTCTTCATGCACAGCCAGTAAGTGAGGAGCAAGTCTAGGTATGTATTCTTTGTAAAGCTTTGCTATTCCCAGTCATGTCACAGAGCATACCCTGAAACACCTGCACTGCCTCTTCAGATCAAAATGAGATGTCCAGGTACTGCCTTGGGGCATCCTCCAACCATGCCAGTGCAATGGAGACTAATAATCCAATGATTACCTGCGGATTGGGGTCAGAGGCAGAGCAAGGCAGAGCAGCATAGTGATAAGTGAGAATATGCATGACATCATCTGTACCATACTAGGGTATGGCATTCTCATTTGTAAGTTCTGTGATGTGAGTACTGGCCCAGGGTTTAGTTTGGGTTGTGTAGCATACATGCCAGCATCTTCCCTGACCTGTCCCCCTCGGCGTATTGTTGAGTAGTTGCCTCCCTTGCAAGATAGTGTCTCCTTGTCTCTGACCTCTATATATTCTTCTAGTTTGCACTTATTCCAGCCAGTGGTTGGGTATTACCAGGGGTATTGCAATTAATTTCTAATGCTCACATTTCACTCTCAAGGTTGCCTAGCCCTTTCCATAGGGATTTTAGTAGTCCAAATTGTTGTGCAATACATGTCCCCTTATGAAAACTTTGAACGACTCCCAGCTTTGCTGCTTGTTTCCACCTATTTATAATTGAGTGAGTAGAACAAGGACATGGTCAAAAGAGGGACTGGGTTAGTGCTCCGCACACACAGTCCAGGCACTGGCATCCCTAAAAACTGATTCTTAGTCTATTCTAGATCATGTATTGTGGAAGGATGTGCATGACCATTCCTCTAAACCAATTAAGTCATGATCAGACATGAGCATGTGCAACTGTTGGGCTGCTTGTGATTGCGATCAACTGCTGGGACTAGGCATGTCCAGGAGGGCATCCAGGGTGACATTAAATCTCTCTCTCACCCCCCATTTGACAGTTCGATGGCAGAGCATCCATACCTTTCTCCGTATTTCAAGGAAGAAGTAAGGAAATTGGTATTATTCCCATTGGTGTTACCTATTAAAATGCCATGAAAGAGGATAGTTAAAGGTTTAAATTAGTGCAGGCATAGTGTGTTTGTCTTGAGAGTAGGTAATTTAAAATACATGGAGGAATCCATATATGTGTTATGAGCACAGGGGTGTATGGTGGCCCAAGGTGGTGGGCCAAGAAAGATGAAATGATGACTGCTAAACCTCAGGACGCTTCTTCTGTCAGTGTTAAAATCAGTCATTGTCATTGAGCTGTCTCTTGACGCTCCTCCTGTAGTACCCATCCCATTTCTGGATGTTTGTACAAATATTTGTTGGCTTGCTTCAAGTCCGCCAAAATATGGATCTTTCAGTTTATAGTAATGTGTAGCACCATTGGGTTGAGCCCATGTAATATTCCAGCATGCACCAGTGCACACTTGACCAGAAGTTTGAAGTTTGAAATGTATTTTATTTGCATAGTTAATTAAAACCGTTGCAATACATATTACAAAATTCTTTAAAAACATCACTGTTTAAAACGATTAAGAAAATTCAAGAAGTAAGAAATTCATTATAGTTTAAAATGACAATCCAACAAAACTGGTTAAGAAACACTTTTCTACACTAACTGCTGGAAAGTACTGATCCCAGTTTTAACTTGCTCTCATCCAGTTCAACCATATACTGTGTTTACCACGTGGACTCTACTTACACAAAGTTGTCCCTCTGGTGCTAAATGGACATGTTTAATAAGATGTCATTAAGTACTATTGTCCATCTACTAATCAACCTGGCTCTATAGATCTTGTATAGCACTTTCCACCATTTTTGGCATTCTCTGTTCGACCACCGTCAGAAATGTCACAAATCTGCAATTAAGGGGCACATTACGATCGCGGACGGACTTGCGTCCGTCCGCGAGCCCTGAGTAGGAGGGAACGTCCGCATGGGATAAGGCGTTCCCTCCGGTGCAATTAGGATGTGACCGCCACCCTGGCGGTCACATCCTCTATGTTTAACATTGCGGCGGGTGCGGCTTCAAGCTGCACCCGCCACAATGTTAAAAATGAATACATTGCATATGCATGCTGAAAGCGGCAGGCACCGCGCGGTGCCTGGTGATTTCTGCAAACAAATGCAGGGGGTTACCATAGGTACCCCCATGTGCACCCCCCACCCTCCCTTCACCCAGGGGGCCCGCTACGGGCCCCAGAGGTGAAGATCCGTATGCTTTTCCACGGTGGAGAACCCGCGGCGGAAAAGCATTTTTTGCAAGCCATCCTAATATGTCTGGCGGTGTCTGAGAGACACCACCACCATATTAGGGCTTTTCCGCTGCGGTTGTAAGCCAACCGCGGCGGAAAAGTGGCGGACTAAAACCAAGACCCACCAGCGATCCTAATGTGGCGGTGGGTCTTTGGTGGGTCCGCAGAGGATTTTCCGCATCCTCCTGGCCGACGGTGGCTTCCGCCGGCCCGGAGGATGCGGAAAATCCTTCGTCATAATCGGCCCCTTAGTTTGGTGTTTTATGGATTCAAGCAGGCGAGCACCGCTTGCCTTCTGGTGCAAATCCCTTTTCGGTTGAATTGATCTTTAACCCCTTCGCTGCTCATGACGAGCTCAGCTCGTCATGAGGCACAGTTGAGCTGTGCTTATGACGAGCTGAGCTCGTCATGAATAGAGGGATTCATGGAATGTCAGCACAGGAGGGGAAAACCACTAGCAGCCAAGGTGTTAAGGAGCAGTTGTCGTCCTTGGTGTAGCTCTTCACATAAACAGATTACGTGAAGGATGTCACCATTGTTGGTGTTACATAGCCTGCAGGTCTCTTTTCTATCTTTCCTCAACCATGGTGGTAGGTGCCCTGTACATGGAAGAATCCCTAGTCTGTGCTTTAGAAAGTTAATTTTGTGGCTTTGGGGTAGCCCTGGTTAAAGTATATTTGTGGAGTTAATGATTTATAGGAATTTAGGGTCATCCATGCATGACATCTTTTTGAGAATGATGCCTTGTCCTCCAATAAGGAGAGTGATTTTACATTTTTCCAAACTAGTTTTTTTAAATTGTTGTGACCAAGTTGGGCGTCCCAAAGCTCTGAGAGTTTAGCGACTTCCAAGGCTAGCTGAAGGTAATTTCTTGCCTCTGAGACGTCCCTGCATTGTATGTCGGGCCATGGCAGAGACTTTAGTGTATTTGTAATGGCGCTTCTTAGTTTGTGCCAACAGATGATATATACCCCGTACCTGGCTAAGTCTTGTTTTTGCAGGCGGAACTCCAGTCTTATTTGAGCCGGAGATGTATAAAGCGGGAGGGAGAACAATGTTGAATAGGCTTTAACCTGTGTACTATCCAGGTCTTTTGGAATCTCTTCCCCGCATTGCCTCACTACCGTAGGTAATGAGGGAAGCAGTTTGGTCTGAATTACCTTCAAAAATGGGGTCATAGTCGGACCAATCAGTTGGGTTGCCAGGTTTTTCATCATCATGGCGATCAATAAGCCTCTCCTTCTTATTTCCTGCTTCTGGTGCACAAAAGATCCTTCTTTATCAAATGTGAGTCCCAGATATTTGTACTCACAAGCTGGATCAATTTTTGTGCCACCAAGAAACCAAATCTTCTGTTGTTTTTTGTTGTTATTTATTGACATTGTTCATGTCTTGCTGAGGTTTATTTTTAAGTTATTTTCTGTGGCGTATTTCTGCATTTCAGTCAGTAGTCGTTGAAGTCCAATGTAGGTATGACTGAATAGCACTACGTCGTCTGCATACATAAGGTTGGTCAAGGTTTTCCCACTTACCCTCGGTGAGTGGGAGTTGCAGGCATTGAGCACTTTTGGTAAGTTCGCCATAAAAAGATTATACAAGGTTGGCGCAAGCACGCACCCTTGTTTCAATTCTTTAGTAGTTGGTACTTTTGAGGACAGGTGGGTGCCACTTCCTAATTTAACCTGCACCCAGGTGTCCGTATGAAGGAGCATCAGCATGTTTAGGGTCGACTGTGTTAGGCCCCATTGCGCCAGTTTCCCCCATAGTCTGCCTCTCTCGATATTATCAAAAGCAGCGCTGAAATCGATGTAACACAGATGTAAAGGAATCTTAGATGATTTTGCTGCGTCGATTAATAAAGAGATGGCGAGAATGTTTGTTGATGTTCCAGTCATTTTTCGAAAACCTGTCTGATTCAGCGGTATTATCAGGTTTGACTCAGCCCAAAGTGTAAACTCCTCTAGTATGGTGCCTGAAAGTACTTGGCTTCGTTATCAATAAGGCCTACTAGGCGGAAGTTGTTTGGATCAGCCTTGTCTCCTGTCTTGTAAATTGGAACAATCATTGAACCCCTCCAGGATTCTGGAATTCTGTTTAACAACCTGATTTCCAAGAATAAAGGTTGCATGATGCCCCCCACTCTTTGTTCTTTGCTTTATAAAGGGCAGGTGGAATGCCATTTGGTCCCGGGGCACCTTCTTTCCTGCCTTTAGCTATCTGTTTTTTTATTAAGTCTAACTGTTGGCACCTTGATGTTTCTGAAAGATTGGTATTTATGCCTCAAAAGGCTTGTCCCGTGTCTCTGGTGTGCATGTTTCCCGTTTTCTCTCTGGAATCCTGCTAGTCCCCATTTGGACTCCTAGGTGTTGTATGTGGTCATTGAAATGACTGGAGAGATATTTTATCCAGATCTCTTCAGAGATGTGAGACCCTATTTCTTTGTATTACGGACGCATGATCCAATTTACTGTTTTCCAAAAGCCAGCACTGTTGTTACTGTTTATGTTGTATAAGAGTTTAGCCCAGGCTTCGTTTTCACCATCTCTCTTGATGTTCCATTTTAGTTGTTTGAGTGCTGCCCTTTGATGTTTCAAAAATACTTTTGAGCTGATGTTTCCAGGGGCTTTTCTCAACTTGCGTAGAGTCGAGTTTACTGATCTTTTAAGTTTCCTTAATTGTACTCTCTGTTCTTTCTTTTAATTATTTTTGCTACCCTCTTTACGAAGGTTGTCTTTTGAGAGGGAAGTAGCAGCAAGCTTTTTTAGCACTATAGCAGTAAAGTGAGCCCAATAAGTAATGTGGCCAGCTGTAGTCGATGCTTGGATATTGAAAAGTTGAAGTGCAGCTTCGGCCTGGATATTCGTATTGGCAATCGTGCATTTGATCCTTTTTTGATTCAAGGAGTGGATCGGCCCCATAGTTGTATCTGGCCTAATTAAGGCCGGCATATTTGCTATTATATGAAATTTCTGGGGGCGATGATCGCTGTCACCCATATCGCCCATTCTGTAGTCCAGAATGGAGCTTGTTGTAGTGGTGTAAAAAGAATTACCTGGAGGAGAGTCTGCCGGAAATCTTCTGAAGGTTTTGGTGTTCTAGGTCGTTGAGAAAGCGAATATTGCGACGTTTTTTCCTGTCTAGTAGGACACTTTGTGGTGGCATATTGCAAATTCTGTTTAAAGCCAATACCTCCTCCCCTTCTGCCCACCCAATAATACCTTAATTTAGGTCCCCTGTCAAAAGGAAGAGGGGATTTTCCATCTGAGTGACGTACTCGGCCAGTTGATTAGTGATTTTGGTTGAATCTTTCGCTTTATTTTTTGTATGAACATATGAATTGATTATGCAGACCTCCACTTCTTTTCCCTCAAGGACAATGCTTATTTTAACTGCTAGTGTTGTATTTGATATTGAGTCCATAAGGGTTACTGGCGCTATTGTTGTAGTGGAGACACAGGTAGCCAATCCACCTGAGTGATGACCAAACCTGCTGGTCCTTGAGGCTGCTGTGGCAAAACATGTGTTGCCCTTGATGTGTTGTGGGTCAATGAGCCAGGTTTCTTGGAGCATCATTATGTCAAAAAGAGAGACATAGTGCTGAAAATCCGGGTCATCTTTTTTTTGTAGTTAATCCGTTAATGTTCCACCAGCATAGGCCTAGGATTGGTTCCCTTTCCCTACTACAAACACTATCTTGTAGGTAGCATCAGTCCTCCTTGGGCGTATGATGATGGTACGAGACAGTGCTTCCCTTGTAGGGCCTTGATATGACCAGGGACCAGGGACAGACTAATTTGCATGTAGCCAGGTTCTGAGCTGGGATGGTGCAGTGAGCGAAAAAACGGTGATGGATCAAGCCCTGATCTGTGGACTGGGTATGAGTGTTCTGTTTAATTCAGATACTCTGTCCATCACCACCCCCTTTTCTGAATCGTTTTGTCCACCATAAGCGTGAAAAGGGTATACTCAGATGTGAGTCCCTTGCTCATTGCACCATCAGGATTCAAGCAAGCTGGGCCGAAGACGGCTGTAATGCCAGAAACCGGTCCCCGGAAGCTTGTTTCCTTCCCAGTATAAGAATTGGCTTGGTGGTTTGGTCTGCCCTGTTCCCATGATGCACTGGGCCAGGGACAGACTAATTTGCATGTAGCCAGGTTCTGAGCTGGGATGGTGCAGTGAGCGAAAAATCGGTGATGGATCAAGCCCTGATCTGTGGACTGGGTATGAGTGTTCTGTTTAATTCAGATACTCTGTCCATCACCACCCCCTTTTCTGAATCGTTTTGTCCACCATAAGCGTGGAAGGGTATACTCAGATGTGAGTCCCTTTCTCATTGCACCATCAGAATTCAAGCAAGCCGGGCCGAAGACGGCTGTAATGCCAGAAACCGGTCCCCGGAAGCTTGTTTCCTTCCCAGTATAAGAATTGGCTTGGTAGTTTGGTCTGCCCTGTTCCCATGATGCACTGGGCCAGACACAGACTAATTTGCATGTAGCCAGGTTCTGAGCTGGGATGGTGCAGTGAGCTAAAAATCGGTGATGGATCAAGCCCTGATTTGTTGACTGGGTATGAGTGTTCTGTTTAATTCAGATACTCTGTCCATCACCACCCCCTTTTCTGAATCGTTTTGTCCACCATAAGCGTGGAAGGGTATACTCAGATGTGAGTCCCTTGCTCATTGCACCATCAGGATTCAAGCAAGCTGGGCCGAAGACGGCTGTAATGCCAGAAACCGGTCCCCGGAAGCTTGTTTCCTTCCCAGTATAAGAATTGGCTTGGTGGTTTGGTCTGCCCTGTTCCCATGATGCACTGGGCCAGGGACAGACTAATTTGCATGTAGCCAGGTTCTGAGCTGGGATGGTGCAGTGAGCGAAAAATCGGTGATGGATCAAGCCCTGATCTGTGGACTGGGTATGAGTGTTCTGTTTAATTCAGATACTCTGTCCATCACCACCCCCTTTTCTGAATCGTTTTGTCCACCATAAGCGTGGAAGGGTATACTCAGATGTGAGTCCCTTTCTCATTGCACCATCAGAATTCAAGCAAGCCGGGCCGAAGACGGCTGTAATGCCAGAAACCGGTCCCCGGAAGCTTGTTTCCTTCCCAGTATAAGAATTGGCTTGGTAGTTTGGTCTGCCCTGTTCCCATGATGCACTGGGCCAGACACAGACTAATTTGCATGTAGCCAGGTTCTGAGCTGGGATGGTGCAGTGAGCTAAAAATCGGTGATGGATCAAGCCCTGATTTGTTGACTGGGTATGAGTGTTCTGTTTAATTCAGATACTCTGTCCATCACCACCCCCTTTTCTGAATCGTTTTGTCCACCATAAGCGTGGAAGGGTATACTCAGATGTGAGTCCCTTGCTCATTGCACCATCAGGATTCAAGCAAGCCGGGTCGAAGACGGCTGTAATGCCAGAAACCGGTCCCCGGAAGCTTGTTTCCTTCCCAGTATAAGAATTGGCTTGGTAGTTTGGTCAGCCCTGTTCCCATGATGCACTGGGCCAGGGACAGACTAATTTGCATGTAGCCAGGTTCTGAGCTGGGATGGTGCAGTGAGCTAAAAAACGGTGATGGATCAAGCCCTGATCTGTTGACTGGGTATGAGTGTTCTGTTTAATTCAGATACTCTGTCCATCACCACCCCCTTCTCTGAATTGATATGACTCAGCAGCTGCCTTCGACCATAAATCTGGTTGGTCCCATTGGCTACTAGTACTCCTTTTTGGTGAACTTCCCCGTGCGCCTCTAAGTACACTGTTAGAGTATGCCTCATGTGTCTTCCTTAGTTTTTTTAACTTTGTTTAAGATGTACAACTAAAACATATATTCGGTCACCAACACACAAATAACTACACTCAGTCACCCAAACAACTGTTTCCACATGCACTCTTAAACCTATACATCAAGTCAATCAACCATTCACACATCAATTCATAGAGTTACACACAACCCATCCAACCACATACACAAACTCAGTGGCCCATACAAAAACTCACCCAACTAATCAATTACTAATATACACACTCGTGTAGTTAGTGACCAACTGATGCAGAATGTTATACAAAAACAGAGACAGTGATGCACACATTCACATAGTTTAGTTACTAATCCATGTATTAAGTGAGACACTTTTAATTACTCACTTAAACAGACAGCCAGGCAGCTAGTAAATCTTCCATCCAGACAGTTATATATCCACTCAATCTTCAATGCAGATTGGTATATATAATACATATTGAAATTTCAAACTAAACCACATTCACTGGATGATGTCATCAGTGATTTCATCAGTGATGTCATTTGAGATGTCATCCGTGATGTCATCAGTGATGTCACTAACCATGTCATGGATGATGTAATATGTGACATCATCAGCAGTGCATTGCGGGCACGCGAGTTGTAGTTAGCAGAACTAACTAGAACAGAGGAATTTGAATGGTTTTGTGTGAGTGAAATGTCCAGCTAACTATAACACCCCTGAAACCTATAGTTTTTTCCAGTGAATATATATATATATATAAATATATATATATATATATATATATATATACATCCACAAAAGTACTCCATTCATCCGAATAGACGTCTCTGACACTCAGAAATTGCTGTGCACGTAATTTTAATCAGCAGTAAAACAACGCGTTTTGCTTTGCAGCTGGATTACGTTTACAAGTGAAGACCAAACAATTGTCCTTTTTACTCTTTTAAATGACATAGAAAACGTACATACTCTATAAATTTTGTGGGGTATAACATGCGGGCATTGGTGTGGATTATTATGGCATTATGTGATACAACAGCCCACTTGGGCGTGGCCTACCTTGATTGTCATGGCCTACTGGGGTGGAACTATCGAACTGATTGACAGTCAGCGTGTGTCGTCAGCTTGGACAATTAAAACTTCATTGTGCTCGCACGCGAAGAGCAACATTATCTTAAGTTATTTAACTCTACAGCTCTCCTATTCGCTCTGGAGTATAGCACATACATAGAAATACCTAAGCATGGGAGCGGGGATCAGTTATAACCCGTGGAAGCTATGTAGCAAATGTATCTATATTTTGGTGCATTGTAACCGACTTTATATACAATAGCAGTTGGAAAGTTTTGGGCATATAAAAAAGCACTGATAATATGGATTGAATGCATATATGCCAATTGTCTATATGTTTCTTTGCTTCCTAAACATGTCCACCGTATTTGGTACCTATTTTACACATATGGGTGATATTCGGTTTTCTATGTCATTTGAAAGAGTAAAAGGACAATTGTTTGGTCTTCACTTGTAAACGTGATCAAGCTGCAAAGCGAAACGCGTTGTTTTCCTGCTGATTAAAATTACGTGCACAGCAATTTCTGAGTGTCGGAGACGTCTATTCGGATGAATGGAGTACTTTTGTGGATACAGTGGGTGACCAGGAGCCCTACTCCGACCCACCCGTGAGCGTGGCTGGTTATTTACCAGAACTCTGGTATATATATACTCACCTCCCGTTACACTCTGGGCGCTGACGAGGCCACACGGCCGAAATGCATACGCCCGCTGAATTTGCTGTACCTGCATTAAAGAGTCTCCTACTGTCCCCATACTTTGGCCTCTGCCTTTTTCTTCGAGGAAGGTTTTCTGGACACATTTTGCACGGCGAGCCTGCGACGTGCTTCAGAGGTCCCTGCACACTATGGACTAGGTCAACGCTGGCTCCGTTTTGCCTTGGCAGAACCTACCTTGCTCCGAAGTATCGGAATGACTGGGTCCATCACCACACGTCTGGAGGAATGCAAGCGGTGCCGGAGTCACTGGACTTCGCTTTGGGTGGGACACACTGCTGTACTAACCCCCGTGGATAACATGCCGGACAGTGGGGATTGTGCAGTACTGGGGACACAGGAAGCCTCGCTGATGTGGAAGGCAGCTCGGGACAGCAGGTGAGAGCTGCTGAGGGTTCTCCTGGTTCCGCAACCCCGCGGTGGTCCCTGCTGGAACACTGCATGCTGGGACTTGAAGTGCACTCCACCATGAAAGAACTAACAGCAGGTGGAGTCAACTAGCACTTTAATTGGGGCGTCAACCTGCAGCAGCATTTCAACTCACCTCCCGTTACACTCTGGGCGCTGACGAGGCCACACGGCCGAAATGCATACGCCCGCTGAATTTGCTGTACCTGCATTAAAGAGTCTCCTACTGTCCCCATACTTTGGCCTCTGCCTTTTTCTTCGAGGAAGGTTTTCTGGACATATATATATATATATATATAGATATATATATATATATATCTATATATATATATATATATATATATAGTTATCTACTGGCGGTAGCCAGTAGATAGTTATAGTTAGGACCTATTTACCACAGGCAAATGGCAACATTCTATTTCTAATAACTTTGGCGCCGATTGACGAATCTTCGCGAAATTTTCAAAACGATTTGCCCGCTCCCGTCTGCTTCTATCTTTAAAGTTTCAGGGTGAATCGTCAATGGGGGGCCAAGAAAAAAGGGGGTCACAAACGTGTTTTTCCCATGCAGTTTCCCATAGGAAACTTTAGACACGGCTACAGCCCGAACTGCTGAACGGAATTACACCAAATTTGGCCGAAAAGTAGCCCTTGTTTCAGAAAGATCCCTTTTTTTAAATGGTGTAAATCCATTCAGTAGTTGCTGAGAAAATCAAACATAATGGAGGCAGCGGAAGCCAGAAAAGAGAGGGAGGAGGCAGCAGCTGCCATGTTTAATGACGATGCATTACCGGAGAAAGACTATGTTACCCAGAAGGCACCAGCAATAAATGGTAACACCGGGATTAAGCAGAAGTGTAAACAATTAGAGAAGCTAATCAGAACAGAGCAGAAACATTGGTGGGAGGCAAAATCCCTGCAAAGATGTGTAGAAGTAGGGCGTGTACCATGCGAACTGAGAATATTGATCGCTCCCAGCTACGAAGCACCGGACCGCGACATGATGCTCGAATGGGCGGAAACTAACTTAGAATCCTCCAAAAGACTACTCCTCATTCTCGTCAAGTATGCGGAAAAGGATTGTATCAAGTTAGCTGAAGAAATCGATACTCTAACTAAAGAATTGGATACAATGGTGCCGCAAGATGAAATAAACAAACTGAAAATTTAGATGAAAAAACGACTGAAGAAAGAGGAAGATGTAATAAGGGAACGGAAAACATTTAAATTCCATTGTGATCGCTGTGATTACGAACAGGGTAGGATCTTCACATTCGCGCGCAAATTTGATGCTCTAAAGGCGAACAACAGGGCATCAAAAGCGGGGGCATCTACTGCGAACCAACAGCCTAAACTAACATCGGCATCAGAGGATAGTTCCACAGTTGACAGTGGCTCTAAAGCAGATAGAAGAAGAAAGGATAAGGCTACAAAAGGAAGTCGACGTCACTTACTGAGGAAGTGGATTTTTTATGTTGGGAGCCCCTCCAATCCTTACGACCTTGGAAACCGCAACCAAACGCAAACAAAGGAGGAACAAAAACAGGAATGAGAGAAGAAAAGCAAACCGAAGAAGGAGAAGTAAGCAAGAAACAGCAGCAGAAAAAGACGTGGAGGAAACATTGGAAAAAATAATATCATCGGATGCAAAGACAAGTTGTTCCAAAACAGTGATTAATTTGTCCGACATAACTCTGAATACTGCTGAGACACAACTACTTGCTTTAGGTTTATCTTTCTGTCCGGAGAGTTCATTCAATTACACAAAATCTAGGGTTGATGTCTATAAAAAAGTTTGAAAGTTAAAACTCCGCAAATTCCATGCTCAAACTGGAAAAAAACAAAATAGGGACCCATTTGTGAATTCCGGGGCTCCAATTGTGCCAACTCTTGATTTAGATGCCACACAAAATCAAAATTCACAACAATTGGTGGATTCTATCTTTGGAATGATGCAGGAAACCAGCCAGCCAAATACAATGCCTATGGAGGTCGACACTGCCTTAAGAACTAAATGTCCAACACCTTTCAAACCACCTTCCAAATGTTATCCTTTGATGATTAAAGACAACATTGACATGTTTCAGGATCAGGTTATACAAGATCTAAAGAACCTTAACAAAGTGACCATTAAGGCTGCAGCGCAAACCAAACGCAAAAATATAAAAGCATTGCAATATCATCAGCTTATAACAAAATTCAAAAGCAACAAAGAAATTGTAGTGCGAAAAGCTGACAAAGGCGGCAACGTTATTCTGTGGAAGAGTAATAAACAGATATGGAACTCCATACATGTGGCATTTCGGATGAAACTGTTGGCGTGGCGAGAAAAGGGTATGTTAACTAATGATGAATTTAAATATTTATGGAATCCAACTCCGACCATTCCAATTCTGTATTTCATACCCAAGGTTCATAAAGATCAAATGCATCCGCCTGACAGGCCAATAATTTCAGCTAAAAGTATCATCTTTGAAAATACCTCAATTTATGTTGATTTATTCCTTCAAGAGTTTGTTTCCAATTTGGCCTCATATATAAGAGACACAGGAGATTTTTTGTTAAAAATCAAAGACTTCCAATGGAGAAAATGGGTATCTAATGATTGCGTTAGATATAACATCACTATATACATCAATCAAACATGGTGATGGTCTGCGGGCTTTAAAATACTATTTAGGGAGGAAGGGGCCAAAACTATGAGAAGCATAACAGAATGATTGTTGAGATGGTTGAACTATATCTCAATAACAATGTATTTTTGTTCCAAGATATGATGTATCAACAGTTGAGAGGTGTAGCCATGGGGGCCAGCTTCTCCCCCAGCTACGCATGTTTACACATGGGCTGGTGGGAGGAGCAGGTCCTCATGGTAAAACACTCAGATGCCTTCAATAGGCATATCTGAAACTGGTGGAGGTATATTGATGACCTCTTTCTGGTCTGGGATGGGAGCGAAAGTGAGGCAAACAACTTAATTGACTCATTGAATCAAAATGAGTTACATGTTATGTTATGTTATGTTATATTAATTTATTATGCGCACAGATACTCCAGCCAAGGAGCGTCCCGGTGCAGAGACAAGGTAGAACATAACACAATAGGAAAAATGGAAAAACATAAAAGCAGCTAAAACAGGAATGTTTTTATAGCCCTCCGGAAAGTCAAGAGGTCCTCCAGCAGGCGAATTTCAACAGGAAGGGAGTTCCATGCTGACACGGCTTTTACACTAAACGAGCGGCCTCCCATGCGACTGAGCCTGAATCTGGGGACTACAGCAAGGGCCAAGCCCTGGGAACGGAGGGTACGGGTGGGAACGTCAAAGGAGAGACAGCTAGATAAGATTTCCGGGCCTATACCTCTCAGAATCTTAAAGGCAAGACACAGAACCTTACAGAGGATGCGCTTCCTTACAGGGAGCCAGTGTAGGGAACGAAGGACATTTGCTACCGAGCTGAATCTGGGCAAGCCAACAATCGCCCCAGCCGCAGCATTCTGAACCCGCTGCAAACGGGTTAACTCGGCCTGGTTGGCCCCAGCCAGAAGAGAGCTAGCATAATCCAGACGAGAGATGATAGTTGCCTGGATCACTAGCTGCCTGGTCGGGGCGTCAAAGAACTTGAGAACAGGTCTCAAGCCCCTTAGCAGTCCAAAACAACAGGCCGCAGTTTTTTTAGTGTGCCCTACAAAGGAAAGGCCCGCATCCAGCCAAACCCCAGGTTTTTCACCTCCCGTACCGAGGTCGAGTGGGTCCCAGCTCTGAAGGCCACCATTGGTCACCCCACATCTCCACTCCCTTACCGACAACCATCACCTCTGTTTTTGTGGCATTTAGCTGGAGACAGTTGCCTGTCAACCAGCTAGCCACTGCCTTCAGTCCAGACTGAAACCTAGGGGCCTCAATCTCCGCGTCCCCGCTGAGAGTAACCGCCAGCTGTGTGTCGTCGGCATATGAGACCAAAGTTAGTCCCCACTGCCTAGCGACATCAGCCAGCGGTCTTACATCTAAACTTCACTGCTACAATTAGTGGTTCCACTGTAACATTTTAGGATGTGGAAATCTACATAGACCAGGCGAGGTTGGAAACTAAATTACACCGCAAACCTACTGCTGGTAATGCCACTTTACTCGCAAGTAGTGCGCACCCCACCCACCCCGTGCAAAGCATCCCTTACGGTGAGCAGTTGCGTATAAAAATAATTTGCAGCAATGAGGAAACACTGCTAAAAGCGCAAGGGGAAAGCCTAGCGAGGTTCAGAGAACGAGGGTATGGCAAAGAATGCCTTAGAAAGGCTCTTCGCAAATGCAACTTGGTTGATGGGAATCAGCTCTTCAGAAATTAAAAGGCTCCAGACAACCAGAAAAAAAAGCTCCTGATATGTTGAGATTTATTCTGGACTATAACAAGGAACATCTAGCTGTTAGAAAAATTATCAAAGTAATTGGCATTTTGTTATACATGACCCAGTCATTGGCAGAACCATCCCAAAAAATCCAATGATAACATACAGGAGTAGTGGACTATGATCCAGGTGGACCACAACCCAAGGGCTCATGGTTCTCACAACGAAAAGGATTTTCCAAATGTAAGGTGTGCAAAGCCTGTCAGCACGGTGTTAATATGGCTGAATTTTCAACACCGTTTGGTGGGCCAAATAGACCAATCACCAAAGCACTTAATTGCAAAACCGATCATGTGATCTATGTGTTGGAGTGCCCGTGTAGACTGAGATATATCGGAAGTACTACTTTACCAGGACACAAGAGGGTACTCCAACACATTCTGGCAATTAAGAACCATGATCAAGCATATCCAGTGGCTTGACATTTCTACGAACAGCATGAGGGTAACTCAAAAGATCTAAAATATTACCTCATAGACTCTGTCCCTAGGAAAAAACGTGGGGGGAATAGAGAGAACAGTCTTAGATTGTTGGAAATGCACTACATTTTGAGTTCGGATAGCAAGCACCCTAATGGTTTAAATAGTTCTGAAGAATTACATGCCAACCTATAGGGCACGATAAGTTTCCTGTAGTACAAATTGCGAGGTCCAAAGAGGACACAAAAATACCCCCTCTTCTAATGTTGGACCTAGTTCCGATATTAGAACATTAGTAAACAGCTCGAATCTCCTAGATATCCAATATGATGAAATAGTGTAATGGGAAAATAGAATTGTGTGACCTGGTAGCATCAAAATAAAAAGTGAGAATATATATTTATATATGTAAATACAATTACAGTACATGGAGTAGCACTTTGAGACCCTTGCATGTTTTAATCTTTTTTAATCACCTTAGCATTCTTTTGATATGTCACTGTATTTTTCAATGGTTTGACTTTTTCTTAATGTTGATTGTGGGCACAAGACTCATATGTGGATGTATCCATAGCAATGTCAACTAAATATATCCAGTGAGGACGGAATATAGTTATTTCTACAGGGCAACACCATATTTTTTTCCTACCTTCCCCCCCCCCCCCCCCCACCCCGCCCCCTCACCTTTTCTTTCTCAAAATAATAGGGTGCATGCAAAGTGGTCATGATTAGGTATTATCTAGCTGGATGGATTACCAAAAAGGCTTTCAACCGCCAATGCGAGATATTTTGTGTATTTGTACATTTATGGTTTTACTAAGTATTTTTATCATATTTATATGGTTATGTAAATATGAATGTAAATAATGTAATTATATTCCTATTTATTCGCTTCTAAAGACTAAGTATATTTATACCTATATTTATTTATTTGCAAAGGTGGAATGAGTCATAACCGGTATTCTAAGGATTGCTCAATGCACACAATAACGAACAAAGAAACATACAAAATGTATGGCGATGGTGGCATTTAAGCTAAAATGAATTGTTTGTTGGCTCTTTCCTTTTTCTCCTTTTGTGGGGGGTGGTGGGATATCAAATTGCCTTATTCTGATATTTTTTCAAAATTCAATCACTTGGTATGAAGTTAAATTTGGTATTTATTTATTTTATACAAATGGATATTGCACTAAAACAAGGTTTGTCAAATGCATGTGTAAATAAAGATAAAATTGTCGAGAAAAAAAGAAAAAAAACTGGGAAAAAAACTGAGGAAGTGAACCCCTATTTAAATGCATTGTATAGGTTGATTGGCGTCATGTGATCAAGTCCCAAGGTAGGGACGAAACGCGTCATGGCTGCCCCATCTGTGTTTGCACCTGCAAGAAAATAAAACACTGAATGTATTTCTACAATTGTGGTCCATGCTCTTCATTCCATCCTGCGAAACGGAATTGTGAAATAGAGGAGAACTACTCAATAGATATATATATATATTTTGTTTCAATGACTTTTGCCTTATTTGTTGCTGCACTGCCGACGCCAGCTGACACTGACGAAGGCAAGTGCTGAAACGCGTCTGACTTTATCTTTTTTGCGCGAAATAAACCTACTTGGTTTTCACCTGCTGTGAGTGCCGTCTTGTTGCTTTCTGCTGCCGGTTCTCGGTAGCAGTTGCGGAGCTCTAAATATATATATACATACACACATATGTATATATATATGTATATGTATATATATATATATATATTCAATGAAAAAACCATTGGTTTTAGGCCATATATAGTTAGGGATTTGCATTTACAAAACCTTATTTTACTCGCATAAAACCATTGAAATTCCATATATAGTTATAAGCGCTAACTATATATCGCGCACCCGCAATCCACTGCTGATGATGTCACATATTACATCATTCATGACATGGTTAGTGACATCACTGATGACATCACTGATGACATCTCAAATGACATCACTGATGACATCACTGATGACAACATCCAGTGACTGTATGTTTCAGTAAAGTTAAAATATGTCTTACATATTGAAGAATGAGTGGATGTATAAGTGTCTGGATGAAGGATTTAGTAGGTGCATGACTGACTGTATGAGTGAGTGATTAAATGTGTCTCACTGAGTGCATGGGTTAGTGACTAAACTGTCTTAATTTGTGCATCATTATGTCTGTTGTTCTGTAAACTGTTGCATGTGTTGATAAGTAGCTATATGAGTAACTATATGGGTTATTGATTGGTTGCCTAAGTATTTGTATGGGAGACTGAGTGTGTGTGTGGGTGGCTGGGAGGTGTATGACTGTGCATAGATGTGTGAGCAGTTGATTCACTAGATGTATGGTTTCAAAAGTGCATGTGGAAACAGCTGTATGGGCGGTTGACTGTGTGCATGAGTGTATTGGTGAGTGAATGGATATCTCAGTGCTACATGTCAAAGTAAGTACATATGTAAAACACAGTACATGTGAGAGTTGACATATATAAATAACTGTGCATAAGAGCCAGTGAATGTGTGAGTGGCTGTATGGATCATTGTGAACTTGTGTCAGGGATTGTATAAGAGAGTAAATATGTGTTGGTATATGTTTGAATAAGTAAAGTTTGTATAACTGTATAGTTGAGGAAATGGAGGTGTGATTGATTCTTTGCATGACTGACTAGGTGTGTGAGTAACTCCATGGATGTGTGACAGTCTGTGAGTGTCTGTTTACACTGATTGTATCTAAGGTTATATTAGAGTCTGAAGAGGTTCATCGTATTATCACATGAATGATATCATCAGTGATGTTATCAGTCATGTCAAATGAGATGTTTTCAGTGATGTCATCAGTGATGTCATTTGAGATGTCATCAGTGATGTCATCAGTGATGTCATCAGTGATGTCACTAACCATGTCATGAATGATGTAATATGTGACATCATCAGCAGTGGATTGCGGGTGCGCGATATATAGTTAGCGCTTATAACTATATATGGAATTTCAATGGTTTTATGCGAGTAAAATAAGGTTTTGTAAATGCAAATCCCTAACTATATATGGCCTAAAACCAATGGTTTTTTCATTGAATTTTCAAGGTTTTGTAAATGCAAATTCCTAACTATATATCCACTATAACCTATGGTTTTTTCTGTGAATTTCATTGGTTTTTTAATAGCAAATATGAAAAGCTTTAAAATGTCAAGTACGTGATAGATAAAAACATTTTCGTATTTATGCACGCTGATGTGCTTTGAACGCTGCACCCCCCCCTCCCCTCTTTTGTCTTAGTAGTACTCTCTCTTTGCAGATACTGAAGGGTAGTTAACGCAGGCCTTTACCCCCGTTGTAATCCGTCGTGCCTGCTTGTCTCTCCATTTGATTGATTGTTGTCCAAGCATTTACTGTTTTAGAATTGGTTCTCTTTGGATCATTCTCTATTTACAAACAAGCACGAAGTCGCAATACTCTGTTTAGTCTTTGCAGATAGTGAAAAATCGTGTAAAAAAATAAAAGTAATCGAGCAAAATCAGTAGGCCACTAATTGGATCTCTTTTTGACCTCGCTAAAATAGAAATATTAGGAACAACCCTTCATGAGAAATACGAAAATAGTGAGATGAACTGAGCTCCACACCATGAGGGCTGCAAGACAGCTCGGCTCCATCACCCATCCCGCACAAAATAACGACAAACCCTATGCAAATATTAAAAATATAGAGAACACACCAGCAAAGAAACAGGGTAAAACATTTTATTAAAAAACTATTTACATAACGTTGGTTTACAAGATGATGTCAGTAGTGGACCGATGTGTGAATAGGTCGAAAGCAGCACAAGGCTCCAAGATCCGGATGGCAAGCTCCTGGATGTTGGGTGCCATAGTTCAAAGTTCTGACTTTGAGCCTTTTTCAATGCCTGTGCTTTGTTGAATCAAAATGGCGGCTTGACACAAAGCTGACTCAAGCGTTGCTACTGATGCTATGCAGACCAAAACTGGTTTTCAGTTTGTACATTTTTCTAGATTTTTCAATCCAAGTTTGGTTGACTTTGTAGAACGATGGCTTCAAATTTTCAACATACGGTGTGGTGGCGCTGACTGGGAGGGGGCGCTTCGCTCCTGCCCCCTCCCCAAGTAAGATTTTCATACGTGAAAGTACGTTAATGGTTTTGGTCCCTGAGTTGCTTCGATGTCACTGCCATTCTCAAATGGCATAAGTTCTGGATGTTGGGTGCCATAGTTAAGAGTTCTGAGCAGCGCTTGTAACACTGTCTGAAGCTTATTTCCACCTACTGCAGCTTCACTATTCTCAAAGTAAGTGAGTGTCGTTTGTGGACCTGACTGCATTAGAAAACAATGTGATATGTTACCTTCCTAAACAGCTTGACGGAGGCCCCTGAGGGGCGGTGTGATGGCCATGGACTCGGAGAAGACGCTTGGCTCCGACACCCTCCCCAAGTCTTATAGCACTGGTGTAGCCTGAGATCGCCCCCGACATAGGCGGCTGGCTCCCGGGGTCCGGCAGAACTTTTTGCCTTTTGATAACTCTTCAATTCTGAACCTTGTCCCATCCAGCTGAGTTGCGCCCACTCTTGCGGCTACAGCGTCTTGCCCACCATCCAGCTGAATTGCGCCCACTCTTGCGGTGCAGCGATAGGCGGCTGCCACAGGACTCTCAAAATGGCGGCCGGCTCTTCGGTTTTGGGCCTGGTCCACTAAAATGGCCCTGGGACACCTTTGAACTCGGACGATTCCCTGATAGGGCTTGGGTCCCATTCTCGAAAACCGTCCCCTCAGCCGTGAAGATTCTACAAAAGTCTTGGGGGCCTCCGACTCCCGCAGGCTTCTGGTGGGGAGCGGCTGCCATGATTGCTCGTGGAATGGCCACGACGGAGCTACGAGATGGTAGTGGTCTCATGCTGACGCCAGCTTTAGTCTGAAACATCCAGAAACACTGTAGACTACCAATTCGATCAGTTCCGGTAGCGCCCCAACATGACCCGGAAGAGAAGAACTTGCTCTCCCCTCTTTGACTGATGGTTCTTGTTGCCTGTCCCCTCTGTTGTCATTTAACAGAACTTTTTGGACTGCTGAAAGGGGTTGTGTTCCGAACGCTGGTTGGTGGAGACATTTTGACTATATTCTTGACCTACGTTGTCGCGTAATGCGTTATATGACACGCCGCGTTACCGCACCCGGAAGTGATCCGAGGCGCGGCGCGCAGCGTGTAACGTAAGCATAACAAGTCATGTGACTTGTTAATAAAACTTTTCATTGGTTCATTTTACTTTTGTTAATTTAATGATGAAAAGCTTGGTCATATGACCTAAAAATTACGCTTTTTATTGTTTTCGAACAATATTTTTTTTTCAAACATATGTTATAATATTCCAGGCTAATGTACTTTCCCGGAAAATTTACAACTGTCTTGTAAGTAAAATATATTCCTTTTTCGAGAAAAAGGGCGTTTCTTCCTTCCATGACGGAGCCGTTGAGTAAAAGAGATTCGGCCTGCTGTCTTAGTCGCCGATACGCCTGATTATCAGATTCTTATCGATCACTTTATATTGCAGACATGAAAAACACAACTGCCCTTAAGCATTTATCTTTACTGCGTTCCTACATATTATACCTTTTATCCGTCATGTAATTGGACTGCTTTATTTCACTTGCCTTTACTGATTCGAAAACAGTGACTAAAAGTAAAAACTTTACCAATGTAAATACTACTACCGTGTTTTGTTTTAAAAACCTTTATTGTGAAAATGTCAGTATACAAATACGGGCCTATAACCACGTGGGCCGGCCACGGAGCAAACTGAAATCGTATATGATGAGGAGACATTTACACTGTAGAAGAACGTAACGAGCGGGCCATTAGGTTGCAAGAACAAAGGTGTCTAACAGTTGTGGAATCGGTGGACGTACATTTTGTAATTAAAATACGACAGGGCCACTTACAATAACATTTTCTAGATATACATTTGCGGGCAAGGAGTTACGAGTCCCATTTATACCGGCGCCATTTTGGGAGAGGCCGGGCAGGTCCAAGATATAGTCAAAATGTCTCCACCAACCATCGGCCAGACCAGAACCCCTTTCGGCCCTTTATGCTACAAGATGGTGTCTTCCATTCAGAAAATATTGTTGGCAGCATTTTGAAAGGAAACAGAAACAGCCGTTCTCCTAGTGAGTTTCACATTGTTACATTTAGGAAGAATGTTGAAGAGTAGTATGTGGAAAATCTGAAGCCATTTTTCAACAAACTCTCAATCAGACTTGGATGGAAAAAAAAAACCTGAAGAATGTACAAACTGAAAACCAATTTTTGTCTGTATAGCATCAACAGTAACGCTTGAGTCAGCTTTGTGTCAAGCCGCCATTTTCATTCAATCAATAGCGTCCCCCTGCACACATTCAGGGACCTGGTCGTGTCTTCAGATGAAACGGATTGTAGGAAAAGAAGCAGAAAGGAAAAGGAAAAAAGTTCCGCCGGACCTCGGGAGCCGGCCGCCTATGTCATGTGCCACCTTTGGCCACACCAGGGCAATAGTGAAGCTGCAGCAGGTGCAAATAAGCTTCAGACAGTCTTACAAGCACTGCTCAGAACTCTCAACTGAGGCACTCAACATCCAGGACTTGCCATTCGGATCTTGGCGCCTTGTGCTGGTTCCGACCTATTCACACATCGGTCCACTACTGACATCACCTCATAAGCCAACGGGGCACCCCACGCCGACTTTCGGCGCAGCATTGTAGGATGGCCACACCAGTGCGGCAACTTGCTGGACACAACATCGGGGCCATCCAGATCTCGGCGCGTTCGACTCACTGTACCGCAAGAGTGACCGCAACTCAGCTGGACACGCCATCTTTCGGCGCAGCATTGTAGGATGGCCACACCAGTGCGGCAATTTGCTGGACACCACCTCGGTGCCATCCGGATCTCGGCGCGTTCGAGTCACTGTACCGCAACAGTGACCGCAACTCAGCTGGACACGCCGTCTTTCGGCGCAGCATTGTAGGATGGCCACACCAGTGCGGCAATTTGCTGGACACCACCTCGGTGCCATCCGGATCTCGGCGCGTTCGAGTCACTGTACCGCAACAGTGACCGCAACTCAGCTGGACACGCCGTCTTTCGGCGCAGCATTGTAGGATGGCCACACCAGTGCGGCAATTTGCTGGACACCACCTCGGTGCCATCCGGATCTCGGCGCGTTGTGCTGCCTTCGGCCTATTCGCACATCGGTCCGCTACTGACGCCGCCTCACGTGCCAACGGATTTTCTACGCTTTTTGTAGCCCTATGCCGCATAACAGGTAATGTGACTTGTTTATAAAACTTTTCATTGGTTCATTTTACTTTTGGTTTCCTAAAGATGGGAGGCTTGGTCATATGACCTAAAAATAACACTTTTCATTGGTTTAGAACATTTTTTTTTCCCAAACGATGAAAGCCCCACCTTGTTTCTGGATCATTCAGACTGAAGCTGGCGTCAGCATGAGAGCACCACCATCTCGTGGCTCCGTCGTGCTCATTCCGCGAGCAATCATGGCAGCCGCTCCCCACCGGAAGCCTGCGGGAGTCGGGGGCCCCCAAGACTTTTGTAGAATCTTCACGGCTGAGGGGACGCTTTTCGAGAATGGAGCCCAAGCCCTAGCAGGCAAGCGTCCGAGTTCCAAGGTGTCCCAGGGCCATTTCAGTGGACCAGGCCCAAAACCGAGGAGCCGTCCGCCATTTTAAGAGCCATGTGGCAGCCGCCTATCGCTGCACTGCAAGAGTGGGAGCAACTGAACAACATGGTGAGCGAGACGCTGTAGCCGCAAGAGCGGGCGCAACTCAGCTAGATGGCCGCCACCTGGGGAGGCCCGTTCACGCCGCCTCCCCCACGCCCCCCCCCCCCGGGCCGCCGCACGCCAATTTTCGGAGCAGCATTGTAGGATACCAAAACCAGTGCGGCAGTTTACTGGACATCACCTGGGTGCCTGTCGTACATGTTGTGTCAGCCATGGGACACTGGACACAGTCCCATCAACATCTCAACGCGTTCTGCTGCCTTGGGACTATTCTCACAACAGACCGCTACTGACGAGGCCTCCCCCCGCACCACCCGGGACGACCCACGCTGTTTTTCTGTGCTGCATTGTAGGATCCCAAAACCAGTGCGGCACCCAGGCGACATCACCTGGGTGCCGTCCAGAACTCTGCACGTTGTGCTGCCTTGGGACTATTCGCACAAAAGACAGCTTCTAACCATTGTTGCTTTTTGAGTTGAAAAATGTTTAAATGTTTTTAGTTTTTGTTCCGTTCATTATAGTTAAAAGTTAATAAAGTTTTATAATCTTACTTTGTTGGAGTGTTATCTATTTTTTAAAAAACGGGTGAATAGGGCCTTGAATCGGGTTATTGTCATGTGTGGGCTTTGGAAGTGTGCTGCTGCAGGATCGGACATTTCAAACTCAAATGCACGTTCTTTTTCTTACCTTTCCGAAGCATGGAGCGCAATAGCAGGCAGAGAAAGGGTGATGCACGTGTTGAACACTACCTGACCTGGCAAGTTGCTGGCAGTGCCCCCCCGCCCGCTCCTGAAAGAGGGCACACACACACCGCCGCCCCGAGTACTTCACAAATCTTTAAAAGACCATGCGCTTGTTCATGAGGCTTAAATGGTTTATCACCTCTTCTAGAACTCCTGCATCGACCCTCTGACGTTTCCTGGAAAAATTACCATGTAACACAATACCAAGCCCTGTCAGCTGAAACCCCCAAGGAATCGTGGGGCATATTATCAAGGGGGTTTATCTCCGCTTTTTTGGCTTTAAAAGCCATGAAAGCGGAGATAAAATTATCTCCCTATTACCAAGCTGTCGCTAACACCAGTTAGTGACAGCTAAAAGGAGATAGCGACCATCTTGGGCCCCGCTTTGCATGCCAGTGATACTTATCACTAATGACATGCAAAGTGGCGTGCCAAGATGTTAGCGACTGGAAACAGTCCCTAACATCGCTATCTCCTATTACCAACTTTTGGAGATATTCGCGCTAAGCGCGAATATCTCCAAAATCTAACACCTGCCCTGAGCAGTTCTTAGCCATGTTATCCAATGGGAGGTGGATAACATGGCTAAGAGCATTTGCTCGATAATACATGAATATCGCTGACTTTTCTGCGATAATAGCAAGGTTTATCTGCGATAAAAATCGCCGATGTGCGGCGATAATTTTTGTCTCTAAACAAGTTAGAGACAAAAGTTATTGCTAGTTGTTCGTAATATGCCCCCGGGTTTTTGCTTGCAGAAATCGGGAGGCGGGAGACTAGCACTGAAATCAGTAGTCACACGCCTGAATCGGGAGGGTTGGCATGTCTGAATTCTCTACAGCTGGGGCCATAAACTACATCCGCAGGGGTAGGTGATAGCCTGGGGCCAGCCTGGCATCTAAAATGGCTGCCGTGCAGGACAAAATTGTGGCATTGGAAAAAAGGCAAGATGGCGCAGCCGCTGGAAGAGATGTATCAACATATATCAGCCTCCTCAGCCACCCTCAGGAAACATAGGGGATTAGGATACGTCTCCCGCACCCCCTTATACCTAGTAATTTAATTAACGAAGCACAAAATGGCGAATTCCCGTTTCGCTACCAGTTTGCGGCCCAGTCCGCGGCCCGTGTAGCGCTTCTACCGTGAAAAATCATTTTTTTTTTCTTTTCCCCACGGGACCCTTTAATAACCCCAACAACATTCCTAGGGGGTCAAGAGGGGGATACCTTGCCCCCTTTCATTAAATTCCCCCTTCGTTTTTCACCTCTTTTTCTCTCTCGATCCTACCGAGAGACAAGATGGCGGCTGCTCCGGACTGTTTAGAATGTTGACAGACACCGGAGAGCCAATCAGCTTTCTGCGCGCAAAGTTCCGAAACGCGAAAAGTAAGCGGACCGGATCGCTGCCCGGAGCGCTGTTACAGATATATATCTTGATTTAAACGTTAATTTCTCAAAATCCACTGAAGCACATATATTGAGACCTAGCAAAGGCACATCGGGCTAACAGTCCCTACAATTTTGCCAAGTTTCGTGCAAATCCATTCAGCCGTTCGAGCTAAAAGTGAGTCCAACCGCCCTATGGAAATTAACATGGGAAAAACGCGTTTTGGGACCCCCCTTTTTTCTCGGCCCCCCCTTGACGAAACCCCACCAAATTTTCAGGGGCTGCTCAGAAACAAAATGTGCCATTTTCCTGGAAATTTCAGCCAATTCCGTCTACAAACGCCAACGTTATAAGACATAGAATTTTCAGAAATGCCATAGGGAATTAATCCTAACTATATATGCCTACTGGCGATAGCCAGTAGGTAATATATATATATATATATATATTCACTGAAAAAACCATAGGTTATAGACCATATATAGTTAGGAATTAGCATTTACAAAACCTTGAAAATTCACTGAAAAAACAATAGGTTATAGACCATATATAGTTAGGAATTCGCATTTACAAAACCTTATTTTACTCACACAAAACCATTGAAATTCCATATATAGTTAGTTGCACTAACTATATATCGTGCATCCGCAATCCACTGCTGATGATGTCACATATTACATCATTCATGACATGGTCAGTGACATCACTGATGACATCACTGATGACATCTCAAATGACATCACTGATGACATCACTGATGACAACATCCAGTGACTGTATGTTTCTGTAAAGTTAAAATATGTCTTACATATTGAAGAATGAGTGGATGTATAAGTGTCTGGATGAAGGATTTAGTAGGTGCATGACTGACTGTATGAGTGAGTGATTAAATGTGTCTCACTGAGTGCATGGGTTAGTGACTAAACTGTCTTAATTTGTGCATCATTATGTCTGTTGTTCTGTAAACTGTTGCATGTGTTGATAAGTAGCTATATGAGTAACTATATGGGTTATTGATTGGTTGCCCAAGTATTTGTATGGGAGACTGAGTGTGTGTGTGGGTGGCTGGGAGGTGTATGACTCTGTGCATAGATGTGTGAGCAGTTGATTCACTAGATGTATGGTTTCAAAAGTGCATGTGGAAACAGCTGTATGGGCGGTTGACTGTGTGCGTGAGTGTATTGGTGAGTGAATGGATATCTCAGTGCTACATGTCAAAGTAAGTACATATGTAAAACACAGTACATGTGAGAGTTGACATATATAAATAACTGTGCATAAGAGCCAGTGAATGTGTGAGTGGCTGTATGGATCATTGTGAACTTGTATCAGGGATTGTATAAGAGAGTAAATATGTGTTAGTATATGTTTGAATAAGTAACGTTTGTATAACTGTATAGTTGAGGAAATGGAGGTGTGATTGATTCTTTGCATGACTGACTAGGTGTGTGAGTAACTCCATGGATGAGTGACAGTCTGTGAGTGTCTGTTTACACTGATTGTATCTAAGGTTATATTAGAGTCTGAAGAGGTTCATCGTATTATCACATGAATGATATCATCAGTGATGTGATCAGTAATGTCAAATGAGATGTCATCAGTGATGTCATCAGTGATGTCATTTGAGATGTCATCAGTGATGTCATTTGAGATGTCATCAGTGATGTCATCAGTGATGTCACTGACCATGTCATGAATGATGTAATATGTGACATCATCAGCAGTGGATTGCTGGTGCGCGATATATAGTTAGTGCAACTAACTATTTATGGAATTTCAATGGTTTTGTGTGAGTAAAATAAGGTTTTGTAAATGCGAATTCCTAACTATATATGGTCTATAACCTATGGTTTTTTCAGTGAATTTTCAAGGTTTTGTAAATGCTAATTCCTAACTATATATGGTCTATAACCCATGGTTTTTTCAGTGTATTTTCAAGGTTTTGTAAATGCTAATTCCTAACTATATATGGTCTATAGCCTATGGTTTTTTCAGTGAATATATATATATACATACATATATAAAAAATATATCATCTGTATATCTATATAAGTACAAACATAAATGCATGCATACATATACTTATATGCATACAGATGCATGTTATTTACATGAAAGTTGAAAAAACACTAATAAAAGCAAAGCTAAAAAGCCACCTCATTACAAACAGAATGGCTTTAACTTAAACGAGGGCGAGATCTATTGCATTTTCAATGCTTGTTTACTTTGGTTCCATCAAGAAGGCATTCAGATGTGTCACACATTTGCCATAAATTCTGAATGTTAGCACTCTAGTTGCACATTAGATCACTGTAGTAAAGCTACTGCTCACCAGGGACGTCTGCTGCTGGTATTTAAAGTGCATGTTTCAGTCTGCATGTCAGAATTTTTTTCATGAAATAGAAGAGGATTTGAGAAGTCACTCAAAATGATCCCTAATTTTTCTTTCTGAAGCACTAATCATACTTTCTATGGCAAAATTAACCCCCTCATGTTGTTCCTTTATAAATTGAGTGTTTTCAGACTTACCACTTCATTCCAATCAAGATGGCTTCTGGTGTGCCATACTTTTGTCATAAGTAAGACTGTTAGCGCTCTAGTTGTTCTTTAGAACACTCTGGGACATTCTGTCATTGGGCTATACTTGGGGTACATCTGGGTGATATTTGGGCTACATTTAGGCTCTTTTGTCTCTGGTGGCCATCTTGGGAGACTGTATGTCAGAATTTTTTAATGAAATTGAAGAGGGTTTGAGAAGTCACTCAAAATGTGCCCTAATTTTTCTTTCTGCAGCACTAATCATAATTCATATGGCAAAATATACCCCCTCATTTTGTTCCTTTTTAAATTAAATGTTTTAAGAGTTACCACTTTATTCCAATCAAGATGGCTTCAGGTGTGCCATACCTTTGTAATAAGTAGGACTGTTAGCGCTCTAGTTGTTCTTTAGAACACTCTGGGACATTCTGTCATGGGGCTATACTTGGGCTACATCTGGGTGATATTTGGGCTACATTTGGGCTCTTTTGTCTCTGGTGGCCATTTTGGGAGACTGCATGTCAGAATTTTTAATGAAATAGAAGAGGATTTGAAAAGTCACTCAAAATGTGCCCTAATTTTTCTTTCTGCAGCACTAATAATACCTTCTATTGCATAATATACCCCCTCATTTTGTTCCTTTTTAAATTAAATGTTTTAAGAGTTACCACTTTATTCCCATCACGATGGCTCCAGGTGTGCTATACCTTTGTAATAAGTGGGACTGTTAGCGCTCTAGTTGTTCTTTAGAACACTCTGGGACATTCTGTCATTGGGCTATACTTGGGCTACATCTGGGTGATATTTGGGCTACATTTGGGCTCTTTTGTCTCTGGTGGCCATTTTGGGAGACTGCATGTCAGAATGTTTTAATGAAATAGAAAAGGATTTGAGAAGTCACTCAAAATGTGCCCTAATTTTTCATTCTGCAGCACTAATCATACTTTCTATGGCAAAATATACCCCCTCATGTTGTTTCTTTTTAAATTAAATGTTTTAAGAGTTACCACTTTATTCCAATCAAGATGGCTTCAGGTGTGCCATACCTTTGTAATAAGTAGGACTGTTAGCGCTCTAGTTGTTCTTTAGAACACTCTAGGAGGCTGCAGTAGAACACAAAGGAATCAACTGACAGTCTCTGTCCTTGTTGGATGTACATGTTTTACTGAGAATGTCAGACTTCATTTTCACATGACTGAGAAAGATAATGTGAATTTACAGAAAATATGCTTTCAGTTTAGCTTATAGATCCCCTTCCAAACCACTGTGGGAAAATCATGAGATATTAGTTTTTCTTTCAAACAATATTCATGATATCACAGCAGAAGGTTTTTTCACATGGTAAAATCACCTTTGAACCCACCACAATTCCTAAAACGAGTATGGTACCATCAACAAATGATTTATAATGTAACTAAAGTCCTAAAACCCTCTATTAACTACAATGCTTTTTAATGAGGTGCTATCATGTATATTGGTCCCAAGATGGCTGCTAACACTTCTTGGATGAAGTGCTGACAGCCATTCAGATCAGATGTGTGGTTAGGCTCCGCCCAGATATATATCTTTTTTTGAACCTAAATTACTCAAAATCCACTGGAGCACATATATTGAGACCTAGCAAAGGCACATCGGGGTAACAGTCCCTACAATTTTGCCAAGTTTCGTGCAAATCCATTCAGCCGTTCGAGCTAAAAGTGAGGCCAACCGCCCTATGGAAATTAACATGGGAAAAACGCGTTTTGGGACCCCCCTTTTTTCTCGGCCCCCCCTTGATGAAACCCCCCCCCCCAAATTGTCAGGGGCTGCTCAGAAACAAAATGTTCCATTTTCCTGAAATTTCAGCCAATTCCGTCCACAAACGCCAAAGTTATTAGACATAGAATTTTCAAAAATCCCATAGAGAAAAAATCCAAACTATATATACCTACTGGCGACCGCCAGTAGGTAATATATATATATGTATATATATATATATATATATATATATATATATATATATATATATATATATATATATATATATATCGACCAATGCAGTCCCCCGAGCTCCGAATTCAACGACCGAGGAAACCACGCGGATCCAATAATTATAAGCACAGTTCTTTATTTAGAAGCTGAACCAGGCAATCTGACGCGTTTCGGGCATCCGCCCTTGCTCACAGACAGTCAGAGCTGGTAATGCATCCGTTTTAAATAGTGCTCACTAAACAGTGAAAAAAAGTGCATTTTTTCTCCTCTTTTTTTCTTAGTACACCACGTGATAATAAGCAGTGAGGACAAACTACAAGTAAATGGTAGCCTAGTCTGTCTTCCAAATTGCATGGAAAAAATAACAGTTTGAATATTTCATTTACAGGTTAAAATCCAAATATTCGATTGACACAGATAAAACCCATGATAAAAAAGTTAAAAAAGTTTAAATAAACTTTTTTTCTATACAAAGCATAAAATGCAAATGCTAAACAATTGTATATAGCCCACAGTAAATATGTACATTAGCCTTCCCAATCAATGATATTGATAGTGCAAAATAGCTTATTAAAGTGCATAGTGCATATTAAAAAGGTTAAGTTTTTACCATAACAGATGCGATTAAAAACCAGTAATGATATTATTGGTAATGTGCAAAATATGCTAAAATGTAAACCATATTTTGTTACATCTGTAACTATCAAAGTGCAAACCAGCAAGATATGTAAACATATGACTGTAGCAGCAAAGTGGTAAGGCATGGGCTACAAAGGCATTTAATCATGGGAATATCATGGTCAAAAAAAAAAAAAAAAAAAAGGGGACTGTTATGAAAACATGTATTTACACGGAATACAGAACAAACTAATTATGTCTATGTCCTCAGTAAAGTGTGCTAAAAGAAATAAACATAAACACCTGAATGATGAATCACCATAAAGTAATGTATAAATGATACGTGCAACAACCCAACAAGGAGACAAAAACTATGGAACATGTGGAAAAGGGGGCGGGGGCATGGACCGACTGAAACCCACCACCCAAGGTAATATACAGAAAAGTGGACAGAAACAGGGCCTGAATTACAAAAACACATGTAGGTCTTCCGTGTTATTAAGACCATTGGGGGATCTACTGTCTAACTCAAGAATGAAATGAGATTCCATTCTTCTCAGCATCTTTAACCTATCCCCGCCTCTCCTAGGTTTATCAATTGCGGAGATGACAAAATAGGACAGGCACTCCAGTTTGTTGTTATGCATTGCCTTGAAGTGCCTGGCTACAGGGTAAGTTGGGTCGTTATTAACAATTGCCCGTAGATGCTGGAGGATCCTGACGTGTACAGGTTGTCGAGTGCTACCGACATACCTGAGTCCACATGTGCAGGTTAAGACATATATGGCAAATTCAGTCTTGCAATTATATTGGCCCTTGATTTGAATTGGGTCTGGACTGAATGGCGTGTTGTATTGCCGGGTACTTTTGCCAAATTTGCAAGCCCTGCAGGAGGTGCAGCGTAAGAAGCCAGATCTAGTTTTCAACCATTCCTGTTTTTTTCTTAATTCAGGAAAATCATGGCAGACATGAGATCTGAGAGAGGGACCCTTCCTAAAGGTGACAGTGGGAATATCTGCTAGTTGAGGTTTAAGTACAGGATCTGTGGCAAGCACTGGCCATCTTTTAGAAAGAATAGATTTTATTTGCCTCGCTTGTCTGCTATATGGCGTGAGGAACCTCGGATTGGTGATGTCCTCATCAGAAGTGCAGGATGTATTAGCACTGTTATTGGTTCCAAGTAAGGAGGCACGGGATCTAGTTTTAGCCTTGGCCAAAGCCGTTGTAAGGACAGATTCACGGTACCCCCTAGCACGAAACCTAGCCAAAGCTTCATTGGTACAAGATACCAAGTCAGATTCTGTACTGCATATTCGCTTAATTCTCAGTAGTTCACCTAAGGGAATGTTGTCAACCACATGGCGCGGATGTGCACTGCTGGCATGCAAGATACTGTTGCCAGCAGTACTTTTTCGATGTAATTTAGTGGTAATCCGGCCATTGTGGATCTGTATTTTAACATCCAGGAATTCAGCCTCACATTCACTAATGGAACTAGTGAATTTCAGATTTTCATTGTTCATATTGATAGAATCAATGAACAATTGTGCACTCTGTTTGTCACCCTGCCATAACAAAAAAACGTCATCTATGTAGCGGAGCCAAAGTAAAACATGTCCCGAATATATTTGGGCATGTTGCCGCCTGAGGACATGTTCCTCCCACCAGCCCACGTGCAAGCACGCGTAGCTGGGAGAGAAACATGCCCCCATAGCGACTCCACGCTTCTGCAGATAAAGGTCACTCCCAAAAAGAAAGAAATTATTGTGGAGACACCAGGATGTCAATTCGATCAAAACTTTGTTATGTTGGTAACAGTTGATGGGTCTATTACCAAGAAAAAATTCTAGAGCCTTAATACCACATGCATGTTCTATACTGGTATAGAGCGACTCTATGTCCAAAGTGATCAGAAGCATTTGTTCATTCCACTGGATATGTTGAATTTTAGCCAGGAAATCGCCAGTGTCTCTGACATATGTAGGTAAATCCTGAACCAGGCTCTGCAAAAAATAATCAATATATTCAGTGATGTGTTCAGCCACTCCTGCAATGGCTGAAATGATAGGCCGGCCTGGCACTGGTCTTGTCAGTTTATGTATCTTGGGGAGTAGATAAAGTTTTGGCAATACAGGGAACTCGACATGGAGGAATTCAAACTCTTGCGAGGAAATCATACCATCCCTTTTGTATTTGAATAGTAGTTTTTTGAGTGATTCCCTCGAGGCTTCAAAGTGTTTCATACTGGAGATGGAATAACAAGTATCGTCACCCAGCTGTCTCTTAGCCTCCTTAATGTATTCCTCTTGGGGCCAGATCACCACATTGCCCCCCTTATCAGCCATGGTCACTATAATATTGTGATCACTACTTAGTTTCTTAACCAAAGTATAGTAGTCCGTTTCCTGTTTGCTTCTATATCTTTTTTTGTGCTTTATCTGGTGATGTAGTCGCTTTAGATCCTCTACAACCACGTCCTGAAACACATCTATAGAGTCTCTGGGCATGGTCGGATTAAATTTAGACGTTGGTTTGAAGGGACTGGTGTTGGCTCCAATTTGGGGAATGTCAGCCGCCCTCAATTCATCCTGTGTGGATGCAAGTTCTCCTGTGAGAGCATCATTACCCAAAAGATTAAGCACAGTAAGTGCTGTTCGAGTGTCACTAGCTGGAAGCATAGGCAAATTAGGAAGAACATTAATAGTCGTCCCACTTCCTTGTGTTGTGTTATTATTTACACCCTCCTTAATTTCGAAGAATTTTTTAAGCTTCCATTTTCTAATGTACATGTAGACATCTATGCGGGTCTTGGCATAGTTAAAGTCAGTAGCCGGGCAGTATGAAAGACCAAGGCTTAAAAGTTGTTGCTCAGCCTTGGAAAGGTCAATGGAGGAAAGGTTTATCACAGTATTGTCACTCACTTGTTTTTGCGCCAGTATTGCCGCTTTGGTTTTTTGGGCACCTTTGTGTTTTTTCCGGCGCTGGCCCCGTCGTCTGTTGTTCCTGGCACGCTTTGCTGCTGCTGCTGCCCCTTTGTCTGCTGTTTGTTCCGGGGTCTTAGTGACTGAAGTCTCTCGTTGGATAAAAAATCCACTTCCTCCCCTAAATTAAGAATGACTGAACTTGCTTCCCAACTGCTGCCGGCATCGTCATCTGAGGTGGGGGCACTTGTCAATGACTCATTATCACTGTGTATTTGGCTTGTTCCAGGTAATGCAGTGCCCTGTGCTTGAACCGTGGTAGATGTCATCCCATCCGGTTTGTTTTGTTTGGCCTGCTGTGCCTGTTGTGCAAATTTAGAGCGTTTTACGTTGTCAAACTTGCGCGCGAATGTGAATATTCTCCCCTGCGCGTAGTCTTCCTTATCACGCGCAAACTTGTAAATCTTGCGGGCTTTGATTTTTTCTTCTTGTTTGGCAATGCGCTCATCGATCTCCTTTCTTGATTTGGTTATAAGATCGTTTGGTTCCCATTTGCTCAGCTCCTCATTAATTTCTGCTATCTCAATCACGAGCTGTTCGCGATCTATAACTGCGTATTTAACCAAAATCTGTAACAGTTTTGCAGACGACTCTAGATTGGTTTGACCCCACTCTTTAAGCATATTGGGGTTAGGTCTGTCGTAACTTGGTGCCAATAAGATACGCAAACCCCTGGGAACTCTATTTTCGTCCAAATACATAGTCAAAGATTTGTGCTCCCACCATTTCGACATTTCCGAGTACATGCATTTCTCGAGTCTTTTTAATGCTGCACGTATTTGAGTCTCAATAGTGTTAGAGCCACCAGTTTGATCGGCTTTGTTACTGCCTCCTCCCGCACCCGCTGTTACCTTGGGTAGGTTGGAGTATAGGGCGGCCGCCGCCGCTTCCCTGCCACGGAGGGTCTCCTCTGACATGGCGCCTGGTTCAAAATCGCTTCAGAATGTAGTTTGCCTCGAACTACCCGAGCTCGACCGTCCTGCTCCCAGGGTAACGGGCAAGTGCTCAGTATTCCTCTTCACCGTGCCGCTGAGATGCTGGAGCGGTTTCCGTTGGATTCCGGCTGGTAGGCGTAATTTGGCGCCAACGCGCCCTTTTTCAAAATCTCAAAAAGACGCCGCCGATGTTGTCCAACGTACAGCTAATTTCTCCGTAGGCACAGGGGCTGTTGTTGACGAAATTTCCTGACGAGAAAAGATTTTTGTTGATTGAACACAACAGCCGACTTCTGGAGAGTGGATCCACCTCGGAAGCAATCACCTTCCGAATTAAACATCGACCAATGCAGTCCCCCGAGCTCCGAATTCAACGACCCAGGAAACCACGCGGATCCAATAATTATAAGCACAGTTCTTTATTTAGAAGCTGAACCAGGCAATCTGACGCGTTTCGGGCATCCGCCCTTGCTCACAGACAGTCAGAGCTGGTAATGCATCCGTTTTAAATAGTGCTCACTAAACAGTGAAAAAAAGTGCATTTTTTCTCCTCTTTTTTTCTTAGTACACCACGTGATAATAAGCAGTGAGGACAAACTACAAGTAAATGGTAGCCTAGTCTGTCTTCCAAATTGCATGGAAAAAATAACAGTTTGAATATTTCATTTACAGGTTAAAATCCAAATATTCGATTGACACAGATAAAACCCATGATAAATATATATATTGAGTAGTTCTCCTCTATTTCACAATTCCGTTTTGCAGGATGGAATAAAGAGCATGGACCACAATTGTAGAAATACCTTCAGTGTATATATATATATATATATATATATATATATATTACCTACTGGCGGTCGCCAGTAGGTATATATAGTTAGGATTTTTTCTCTATGGGACTTTTGAAAATTCTATGTCTAATAACTTTGGCGTTTGTGGACGGAATCGGCTGAAATGTTCAGGAAAATGGCACATTTTGTTTCTGAGTAGCCCTTGAAAATTTGGGGGGTTTCGTCAAGGGGGGGCCAAGAAAAAAGGGGGGGTCCCAAAACGCGTTTTTCCCATTCATTTTTCCATAGGGCGTTTGGCCTCACTTTTAGCTCGAACGGCTGAATGGATTTGCACGAAACTTGGCAAAATTGTAGGGACTGTTAGCCTGATGTGCCTTTGCTGGGTCTCAATATATGTGCTCCAGTGGATTTTGAGAAATTAACATTTTAAAAAACAGATCTATCTGTGACAGCGTCCCGGGTAGCGCTCCAGTTCGCGTACTTTTCGCGTTATGGAACTTTGCGAAGTGAAGCTGATTGGCTCTCCGGTGTCTGTCAACATTCTAAACAGTCCGGAGCGGCCGCCATCCTGTCTCTCGGTAGGATCGAGAGACAAGAGGAGGAGAAAAACGAAGGGGGAATTTAATGAAAGGGGGCAAGGTAGACCCCTTTTGACCCCCTAGGAATGATGTTGGGGTTATTAAAGGGTCCCGGTGGGCAAATAAAAAAAATTAGATTTTTCGCGGTAGAAGCGCTTCCCGGTTCGCGAACCAGGTCACGAAACGGGAATTCGCCATTTTGTGTTTAGTTTTAATTAAATTACAAGATGGAGGAAAAACAATGTGAGAAATGGGTATAAGGGGGTACGGGAGACGTATCCTGACCCCCTATGTTTTCTGTGGGTGGCTGAGGATGCTCATATATGTTGATACATGTCTTCCAGCGGCTGCGCGTGACCTGTTTTTTTTTTTTTGCTGCGTGACGTCTGTTAACGTTCGATTCGAAGGAAATCAGGAAGTGTTGACCGCCATTTTGTCACTGCGAGTAAATATATTGTTAAAAATAATTGTTATAAAATAATCCGTATTGATAAACATTGTCTGCGCCATCTTGCCTTTTTTCCAATGCCACACATTTGTCGTGCACGGCAGCCATTTTAGATGCCTTGACCAGACCCACTCTCTGCATGCCGCCTATCCTCAGCATGGCTCCCCACCCTCGCAAGCATCTCCCCCACACACTGGTCACCCCCGCTCTCTCTCTCATGCATGGGCCATAAACCTCCCCCCATCTGCGCTGCTCTTCCCTGAGAATCACACCCTGTGCCCGCCCGACACCTCCCTTTCACCCTATTCACTACCGCACCCTCTGACACTCCTCTTCCTCTGTGTCTGATTGTCCAGGCCGGTCCCAGGCTATCACCTAGCCCTGCGGATGTAGTTTATGGCCCCAACTGTAAAGAATTACCCCTCTTCAAAGGAGTTACAGTAGATCAAGGCCCCCACCCCATTAGATCCGTCACACCACAGGCGTTCCTACTATCTGATAACGATCCTGTATTGTGATTGGGGAGGGGATTCTCACTGTAAGGGTGTGTGGGACCGAGCCTGAAGCGGAAGATTCCAGGGATGCCTTTTTGTACATCAAAGTCTTCACAATTATGTGTCACATTAAAAATATATAGCACTCCAACAAAGTAGTAGGATTATAACACTTTATTAACTTATAAATATATACAACGCTTCAACAAAGTAAACACGTTAAAAAAAAATTTTAAACAACTATTTACATGGCAGCCTGCTGCAACATCCATCTCAAAGAAACAATGGGCTGCTTTGGTCTGTCTTTTAGTCGGCAAAATCCGTCGGCCTGTGAGGTGGCGTCAGTAGCGGTCCGTTGTGCGAATAGGCCGAAGGCAGCACAACGCGCCGAGATCCGGACGGCACCCATGTGGTGTCCAGTAAGTTGCCGCACTGGTCTTGTCATCCTACAATGCTGCGCCGAAAAACGGCGTGGGGTGCCCCAGGGGGGGGGAGAGGCGGCGCGAACGGGCCTCCCCCGCCTCCCCAGGTGGAGGCTCCTCTGCTGCAGTGGGGCGCCCTTTAGCGTTTCAGTCGCCATTCAGGTGTTTAGCGCCCGTTTTTGCGGCACTGTGCCTCATTCGCCATTCAGCTGAGTTGCGCCCACTCTTGCGGTGCAGCGATAGGCGGCTGCCTCAGGACTCTTAAAATGGCGTCCGGCTCTTCGGATTTGGGCCTGGTCCACTAAAATGGCCCTGGGACACATTTGAACTTGGACATTTGCCTGCTAGGGCTTGGGCCCCATTCTCGAAAGCGTCCCCTCAGCCTTGAAGATTCTACAAAAGTCATCGGGGCCCCCGACTCTCGCAGGCTTCCGGTGGGGAGCTGCTGCCATGATTGCTTGCGGAATGGCCACGACGATGGTGGTGCTCTCATGCTGACGCCAGCTTCAGTCTGAAACATCCAGAAACACTGTAGACTACCAATTCGATGACTTCCGGTGGAGCCCCAACGTGACCCGGTAGGGAAGAACTTGCCCTCCCCTCTTTTGACTGATGGTTCTTGTTGCCTGTCCCCTCTGTTGTCATCTAACGGAACCTTTTTGGACTGCCGAGTGAGAAAAAAAAAGGTGGGGCTTTCATCATTTGGGATAAAAAAATGTTTCAATCCAATGAAAAGTGTTATTTTTAGGTCATATGATCAAGCCTTCCATCATTAGGAAACCAAAAGTAAAATGAACCAATGAAAAGTTTTATAAACAAGTCACATGACCTGTTATGCGGCTTTGGGCTATAAAAAGCCTACAAAATCCGTTGGCCTGTGAGGCGGCGTCAGTAGCGGACCGATGTGCGAATAGGCCGAAGGCAGCACAACGCGCCGAGATCCCAATGGCACCGAGGTGGTGTCCAGCAAGTTGCCGCACTGGTGTGGCCATCCTACAATGCTGCGCCAAAAGAAGGCGTGGGGTGCCCGGGGGGGGAGGCGGCGCGAACGGGCCTCTCTCGCCTCCCCAGGTGGAGGCACCTCATCTGCAGTGCGGCGCCCTTTACAGTTTCACTCGCCGTCCAGCTGAGTTGCGCCTGCACTTGCTGCTACAGTAGGCCGAAGGCAGCACAACGCGCCGAGATCCGGATGGCACCGAGGTGGTGTACAGCAAGTTGCTGCACTGGTGTGGCCATCCTACAATGCTGCGCCGAAAGACGGCGTGGGGTGCCCGGGGGGGGGGGGGAGGCGGCGCGAACGGGCCTCTCCCGCCTCCCCAGGTGGAGGCACCTCATCTGCAGTGGGGCACCCCTTACCGTTTCCCTCGCCGTCCAGCTGAGTTGCGCCCGCACTTGCTGCTAAAGTAGGCCGAAGGCAGCACAACGCGCCGAGATCCGGATGGCACCGAGGTGGTGTCCAGCAAGTTGCCGCACTGGTGTGGCCATCCTACAATGCTGCGCCGAAAGACGGCCTGGGGTGTCCGGGGGGGATTGCGGAGGCGGCGCAAAAGGGCCTCTCCCGCCTCCCCAGGTGGAGGCACCTCATCTGCAGTGGGGCGCCTCTTAGCGTTTCACTCGCCATCCAGCTGAGTTCCGCCCGCTCTTGTGGCACAGTGCCTCACCCGCCATCCAGCTGAGTTCCGCCCGCTCTTGCGGCACAGTGCCTCACCCACCATCCAGCTGAGTTGTGCCGCTCTTGCGGCTACAGCGTCTCGCCCACCATCCAGCTGACTTGCGCCCACTCTTGCGGTGCAGCGATAGGCGGCTGCCACAGGACTCTGAAAATGGCGGCCGGCTTTTTGGATTTGGGCCTGGTCCACTAAAATGGCCCTGGGACACCTTGGAACTCGGACGCTTGCCTGCTAGGGCATGGGCCCCATTCCCGAAAGCGTCCCCTCTTTTGACTGATTGTTCTTGTTGCCTATCTCTTCTGTTGTCATTTAACGGAACCTTTTTGGACTGCCAAAAGGGGTCTGGTCCGACCGCTGGTTGGTGGAGACTTTTTGACTATATCCTGGACCTGCCCGGCCTCGCCCGAAATGGCGCCGGTATAAATGGGACTCGTAACATCCTTGTTGTGTACTGGTTGCCCAACCTTGATATCGCGAGATACGTATGCAGTTTTGAAGCACATGGCGGGCGGGGACGAGTACTGATTGAACATTTGGACATCCCTATTGATATTAAGTTCTGATGTGTTATTGATTACTGTACTATTGAAAGTTCGAATTAACGTCACCCATGGTACTTGCCCGCAAATGTATATCTAGATAATTTTATTGTAACTGGCCCTGTCGTACTTTAATTATAAAATGTACGTCCACCGATTCCGCAACTGTTAGACACCTTAGTTCTTTCAACCTAATGGGTCGCCCGTTACGTTCTTTTACAGTGTAAATGTCCCCTCATCATATACGATTCCAGTTTGCTCCGTGGCCGGCCCACGTGGTTATAGGCCCGTATTTGTATACTGACATTTTCACAATAAAGGTTTTTAAAACAAAACATGGTAGTAGTACCTAGATTGGTAAAGTTTTGAATAATAGCCACTGTTTTCGAATCAGTAAAAGGCAAGTGAAATAAAGCAGCCCGATTACATGACGGTTAAAAGGTATAATACGCAGGAACGCAGTAAAGATAAATGGTCAAGGGCTGTTGTGTTTTCCACTCCTGCAACATAAAGTAATCGATAAGAATCCGATATTCATGCCTATCAGCGACTAAGACAGCAGGCCGAGCCTCTTTTGTTCAACGGCTCCCTCATGGGACGAAGAAACGCCCTTTTTCTCGAAATAGGAATATTTTACTTGCAGGACAGTTGTAAATTTCCCGGGAAAATACATTAGCCTGGAACATTGTTAGTGATAAACTGTAAATGCATCTGGGTCCTTTGCTTTACAAGTCAGAGTGAGAAAAAAAAAGGTGGGGCTTTCATCATTTGGGAAAAAAAAATGTTCGAAAGCAATGAAAAGTGTTATTTTTAGGTCATATGACCAAGCCTTCCATCATTAGAAAAACAAAAGTAAAATGAACCAATGAAAAGTTTTATTAACAAGTCACATGACCTGTTATGCTTACGTTACTCGCTGCGCGCCGCGCCCTGGATCGCTTCCAGGAAGCTGCGGCTCGCGCACCGGAGCACTTCCGGGTGCGCTAACGCGGCGCGTCATATGACGCATTACGCGACAACGCAGGTCCAGAATATAGTCAAAATGTCTCCACCAACCAGCGGTCGGAACACAACCCCTTTCAGCAGTCCAAAAAGTTCTGTTAAATGACAACAGAAGGGACAGGCAACAAGAACCATCAGTCAAAGAGGGGAGGGCAAGTTCTTCTCTACCAGGTCACGTTGGGGCTCCACCGGAACTGATCGAATTGGTAGTCTACAGTGTATCTGGATGTTTCAGACTGAAGCTGGCGTCAGCATGAGAGCACCACCATCTCGTGGCTACGTCGTGGCCATTCCGCGAGCAATAATGGCAGTCGCTCCCCACCGGAAGTCTACGGGAGTCGGGGGTCCCGGTGACTGTTGTAGAATCTTCAAGGCTGAGGGGACTCTTTTGGGAATGGGGCCCATGCAGTCAAGCGTCCGAGTTCCACGGTTGCCCAGAGCCATCTTTGCAGGCCAGGCCCAATTCTGTGGGGCCGACCGCCATTTCGTGAGCTCCGTAGTAGCCGCCTGTCGCTGTACCGCAAGATTGGGTGCAATTCTGTTGGATGGCGGGTGAGACATTGTAATAGCAAGAGCAGGCGCAATTCAGCTGGCCGAGCGAGGCACTGTGTCACAAGAGCGGGCGCAAGTCAGCTGGTCGAGTGAAGCGCTGGGGTGTAGCTGAGAAACCTCCACCTGGGGAGGTGGGGGAGGCTCGTTCGCGCCGCCTCTCCCTTCTAGTGCACCCCACGCCGTCTCCTGGCGCAGGTATATGTGATGGTCGGACCAGGGCACCGCAGGACGTGTCTTCAGGTCAAACGGATTGTGGGTCAAGGTGTGGAGCAGGCGCAATTATTTTGGGGGCCTCTGTCAAGCTGTTCAGGGTGGCACTGCATCACATTGTTTTCCAATGCAGTCAGGTCCACAAACAGCCCCCACTTACTTTGAGAATAGGAAGCTGCAGCAGGTGCAAATAAGCTTCAGACAGTGTTACAAGCGCTGCTCGGAATCCTCAACTATGGCACCCAACACCCAGGACTTATGCCATTTGTGCAAGGCAGTGACATCGAAGCATCTCAGGGACCAAGCAACATACCATATCCAGAGTCCTTACCACAACCTCTGCCTTCCTTCTTACCTAGTTATTGTTCTTTCACTCCCACTCCAGGCTTTTAGTCTGTGGATGGAAAACCATGAACCTACACTCACCTATGAAAATCTTACTATTGATTGTTGATTTTGAGCCACAAACACAAAGGCTTGTTTGGATCGATGTTGCAACAGGCTGCCATGTAAATAGATATTTAATAAAACGTTTTACCCTGTTACTTGTTGATTTTGAGCCCCAAATACAAAGGCTTGTTTGGATCGATGTTGCAGCAGGCTGCCAGGTAAATAGTTATTTAATAAAACGTTTTACCCTGTTACTTTGCTGGTGTGTTGTATATATTTATAATATTTGCATAGGGTTTGTCGTTATTTTGGGTGGGGTGGGCGGCGGAGCCGAGCTGTCTTGCAGCCATCATGGTGTCAAGCTCAGTTCCTCTCACTAGTTTCGTATTTCTCATGAGGGGTTGTTCATAATGTTTCTATTTTAGCGAGGTCAAAAAGAGATCCCATTAGTGGCCTACTGATTTTGCTTGATTCCTTTTGTTTTTTAACGATTTTTCACTATCTGCAAAGACTAAACAGAGTATTGCGACTCTGTGCTTGTTTGTAAATAGAGAATGAACCAAAGAGAACCAATTTCAAAACAATAAATGCTAGGATAACAATCAATCAAATGGAGAGGGAAGCAGGCACGACGGATTACAACGGGGGCAAAGGCCTGCGTTATCTACCCTTCCCTATCTGCAAAGAGAGAATACTCCTAAAAGAAAAGAGGAGGGGGGGGGGCAGCGTTCAAAGCACATCAGCGTGCATAAACACGAAAATGTTTTTACCTACCACGTACTTGACATTTTAAAGCTTTTGATATTTGCTATTAAAAAAACTATTGAAATTCACTGAAAAAACCATAGGTTATAGACCATATATAGTTAGGAATTAGCATTTACAAAACCTTGAAAATTCACTGAAAAAACCATGGGTTATAGACCATATATAGTTAGGAATTAGCATTTACAAAACCTTATTTTACTCACACAAAACCATTGAAATTTCATTTATAGTTAGTTGCACTAACTATATATCGCGCACCCGCAATCCACTGCTGATCATGTCACACATTACATCATTCATGACATGATCAGTGACATCACTGATGACATCACTGATGACATCACTGATGACATCTCATTTGACATTACTGATCACATCACTGATGACATCATTCATGTGATTATACGATGAACCTCTTCAGACTCTAATATAACCTTAGATACACTCAGTGTAAACAGACACTCACAGACTGTCACTCATCCATGGAGTTACTCACACACCTAGTCAGTCATGTAAAGAATCAATCACACCTCCATTTCCTCAACTATACAGTTATACACACCTTACTTATTCAAACATATACTAACACATATTTACTCTCTTATACAATCCCTGATAAAAGTTCACAATGATCCATACAGCCACTCACACATTCACTGGCTCTTATGCATAGTTATTTATATATGTCAACTCTCATGTACAGTGTTTTACATATGTACTTACTTTGACATGTAGCACTGAGATATCCATTCACTCACCAATACACTCATGCACACAGTCAACCGCCCATACAGCTGTTTCCACATGCACTTTTGAACTCATACATCTAGTGAATCAACTGCTCACACATCTATGCACAGAGTCATACACCTCCCAGCCACCCACACACACACCCAGTCTCCCATACAAATACTTGGGCAACCAATCAATGACCCATATAGTTACTCATATAGCTACTGATCAACACATGCAGCAGTTTACAGAAAAACAGACATAATGATGCACAAATTAAGACAGTTTAGTCACTAACCCATGCACTCAGTGAGACACAGTTAATCACTCACTCATACAGTCAGTCATGCACCTACTAAATCCTTCATCCAGACAAGTGCTTTTCCATACATTTACATTTAAATAACCCATATTAGAACATACAAAATATCTACAGAGGAGACAGTGTACATTGAATTTTAGACTCTTCATTGGTACCTACATGTTGGTACTTACATTACCCACACAACACAACAGCTCTATTCAGAGCTACCCAACCTCAAAGCACTCTAAAATATTATTTTACTATTTCCCTTGGGTTTCCCCTTGCTACGCTTTCCGGAACGCTACCCGGTGCGCGGACCGGGCGCTAACCGTGCAAATATATATTTTTTATATATATATGGGCCTCCTCAGCCACCCTCAGAAAACCTAGGGGGTCAGGATATGTCTCCCGTGCCCCCTTATACCCATTCCCAACATTGTTTATCCTCCATCTTGTGACTAAATTCGTCCAAAACACAAGATGGCGGACTCCCGTTACGCTACCGGTGAGCTACCCGGTTCGCGTACCGGGTAGCGCTTCCACCGCGAAAAATCGAAAAAAATGTATTTCATTTTTTTGCCCTGCGGGGCCCTTTATTAGCCCCCACATCAATCCTAGGGGGTCAGGAGGGGTCTACCTTGCCCCCTTTCTTTCATTTCCCCCTTCGTTTATTTCCACCTCTTGTCTCTCGATCCTACCGAGAGACAAGATGGCGGCTGCTTCGGACTGTTTAGAATGTTGACAGTCACCGGAGAGCCAATCCGCTTCTCCTTGCGAAGTTCCGTTACGCATCTGGTACGCGAACCGGGGCACTAACCGGGACGCTGTCACAGATATATGTATTTTTTTGAACGTTAATTTCTCAAAATCCACTGGAGCACATATCTTGAGACCTAGCAAAGGCACATCGGGCAAACAGTCTCTACAATTTTGCCAAGTTTCATGGAAATCCATTCAGCCGTTCGTGCTAAAAGTGAGTCCAACCGCCCTATAGAAAACTCAATGTTAAAAACTTTTTTGGGACGCTCAGAAACAGAATGTGCCATTTTCCTGAAAATTTCAGCCAAATCAGTCCATCAACGCCAAAGTTATTCAACATAGAATTTTCAGAAATCCCTATTAATAAAAATCCTAACTATATATACCTACTAGTGACGGCCAGTAGATGATATAGATATATATATATTCAATGAAAAAACCATAGGTTATAGACCATATATAGTTAGGGATTTGCATTTACAAAACCATATTTTACTCGCACAAAACCATTGAAATTCCATATATAGTTAGTTGCACTAACTATATATCGCGCACCCGCAATCCACTGCTGATGATGTCACATATTACATCATTCATGACATGGTCAGTGACATCACTGATGACATCACTGATGACATCTCAAATGACATCACTGATGACATCACTGATGACATCTCAAATGACATCACTGATGACATCACTGATGACATCTCAAATGACATCACTGATGACATCACTGATGACATCTCATTTGACATTACTGATCACATCACTGATGATATCATTCATGTGATAATACGATGAACCTCTTCAGACTCTAATATAACCTTAGATACAATCAGTGTAAACAGACACTCACAGACTGTCACTCATCCATGGAGTTACTCACACACCTAGTCAGTCATGCAAAGAATCAATCACACCTCCATTTCCTCAACTATACAGTTATACAAACTTTACTTATTCAAACATATACTAACACATATTTACTCTCTTATACAATCCCTGATACAAGTTCACAATGATCCATACAGCCACTCACACATTCACTGGCTCTTATGCACAGTTATTTATATATGTCAACTCTCACATGTACTGTGTTTTACATATGTACTTACTTTGACATGTAGCACTGAGATATCCATTCACTCACCAATACACTCATGCACACAGTCAACCGCCCATACAGCTGTTTCCACATGCACTTTTGAAACCATACATCTAGTGAATCAACTGCTCACACATCTATGCACAGAGTCATACACCTCACAGCCACCCACACACACACTCAGTCTCCCATACAAATACTTGGGCAACCAATCAATAACCCATATAGTTACTCATATAGCTACTTATCAACACATGCAACAGTTTACAGAACAACAGACATAATGATGCACAAATTAAGACAGTTTAGTCACTAACCCATGCACTCAGTGAGACACATTTAATCACTCACTCATACAGTCAGTCATGCACCTACTAAATCCTTCATCCAGACACTTATACATCCACTCATTCTTCAATATGTAAGACATATTTTAACTTTACAGAAACATACAGTCACTGGATGTTGTCATCAGTGATGTCATCAGTGATGTCATTTGAGATGTCATCAGTGATGTCATCAGTGATGTCACTGACCATGTCATGAATGATGTAATATGTGACATCATCAGCAGTGGATTGCGGGTGCGCGATATATAGTTAGTGCAACTAACTATATATGGAATTTCAATGGTTTTGTGCGAGTAAAATATGGTTTTGTAAATGCAAATCCCTAACTATATATGGTCTATAACCTATGGTTTTTTCATTGAATTTCAATGGTTTTTTAAATGCAAATTTCTAACTATATATGGTCTATAACCTATGGTTTTTTCGGTGAATTTCATTGGTTTTTTAAAAGCTAACATCTGTAGCTGTAAAATGTATTCTTCTTTAAATCCCAAAATATATTTAGATATTTATTGATAATTTTTTTTTTAATATTTTTTTCTTCGCTTCTAGTTCGCGAACTGGGAAGCTTTCCGTTAGCTCATCTTGATGCCGCGATCTAGTCCGCGAACCGGTCAACGTTACGTTAGCGGAACAGTGACGCGTCGCGGAAGCGCGACGTATCACGTTATCGCGTAATGCGTCTAATGACGCGTCGCGTTAGCGCTCCCGGAAGTGCTCCGGACCGCGAACCGGAAGCGATCTGGGACGCGGCGCGCGCCGCGTAACGTAAGCGGAACAGGTCATGTGACTTGTTTATCAAACTTCTCATTGGTTCATTTCACTTTTGGTTTCCAAATGATGTATGACTAGGTCATGTGACCAAAAAATAACACTTTTCATTGGCTCAGAACTTTTGTTTTCCCCAAATCATGTAAACCCCTCCTTATTTCCTCACTCTGACTTTCATCTTGGTGAGAGAAAGACCATTTACCTGAAGTTCCACAATGGCTTCCATTCTTGCTGCAGCTGGTGCACCCCCACCACCACCTCCACCTCCTCATAAGAAGAGAGGACCACCTAGTCAAATTATGACTAACAGAGAGGAGGAAGAGGAGGAAGAAGAAGAAGAGGACAGAGAGGAACAACAATTTGTCGATGAGTTGCCCCGGGTTTCTAAACGAAAAACCAGTTTCATCTGGCAGTTTTTCACCATCCCTCCTGGATCAAAGAAAGTGAATGCAAAATATGCCACCTGCCTCATCTGTGATTACAGATTGTCGAGAGGCACAGAAAAGAAGTACAGTATGGGGAACTATACAATGCATCGTCACATGAGCAGGTGGCATCCCTTGAACTACAGCCGGGCTGAGTTAAGGGATCTTCAAGACAATCCGACGGCAACTCCTGTGGCAAGATCTACCTCCACATTGTCTTTGACGGGAAGAGAGGCACAAGAGACTGTGCCAAACATCCAACCCAACTTCCAGCATATGAAGTTATCTTGTATTTACTGTGGTGCTATGCTGTCATATGGCAACATGAGTGTCAACCTGATGAACATTGCATTTGAAAATCATAAATGCCCTAATGCACCCAAAAAGTAATTTTTTTTTTTGCTCCAGTTGAGCCGTTTTGAAAGCCTGTTTTTTGTTGTCTCCCCTCCATAAAAAACACAAAAAAAACATAAAACAGTTCTAAAAATACAAAAAAATCAAAAAATGTTCAAAAAATAAAAAAAAATATAAAACAACAAAAACAAAAAAAAAACAGTTCTTTTCAGAACTACCTCCCCTTTTAAACAAAATTGCTAGAATGTTTATCACTCTGGCAAGCTCTATTTCTTTTGGTTCGCTTCAAGTTCGCTGACCGGTTCGCGAACTTTAAGCGAACTAAAAAAATATTTTTTTAAAAAAAAGAAGAGTTAGTATAAGGGAAGTAAACAGAGAATAATGTAAAAAGAAAGACAGCTAGAGAGAGTAAATGAGAGATAGTGTCAATGACATCATCAGCAGTACATACCTTATAAATATGGCTCAAAACAACCTATGAAGCTCTAGCAGTACATATCCAGAAATGAAATTGATTTCTTAAATCGTTTTTAAAAGCAACATCTCTGTTTCAGCTTACATAACAGACCATAAAATGGGCTCCATGTACCACAATAACTTGTGTTACTGCATGCCAGAATGTTACACCAAATATGCAATTACAATTTCTCAAAGAAACAAATTCTATTTGTATATCACTAGAGACAAAACCACATTTTAAAAACACAGCTTTCTTCATCATTTTCTCCTTAAATCATACTATTCTCTATCTAAATTAAATAAATCTTTTCTCACCTTAGCAAATATTTTTTGAGTTTTGAAAACAGTCTGAGAAATACACCAAATTGTCTTCAGCAGAAGAAAAAGGATGCACTCCAAAGGCTGCAGCTATTGAAAGCACAGAAATACAGATATTCTTTTCACATATCTCTCATATTAGCCAATCATACCTCTTCCCTCACTTTTTTCAAATCAAAACCCTTCCCCCCTCTGCCCTGTCTGCCTTGTTTCCATAGCAACCACCTCCTGGAAGACCTCTCATGTTTGCAAATTCACACAACAATGTTTCAATTGAACTCTGAACTCTCACTGCACCTGCGTATCCAGTGCAATCTTTCATTAAATGTTTCTTCCTTGACCATTCAAATTACATCTTTCAAAGAACACATCCATGCACCCTAACTTTCTGTTTTCAGAAATGGAAATGCACCAATCACTGCTAATGAATCATTAGCATTGTAAATCCACAGTTTTTTTTCTTTAGAAACTCCTACTGTTTCAACTGCCCTTTCATTACCACACTTCATCTGACTGCAGAACAACCTTCTCCCACCATGTTTAAGGTCTGGATTGTTGGACATAGTTACATCCACTGGGCTCAAAGGTATGCTGAAAGCAGAAATTTACCTAACCTCAATTTACAAGATGTGGAAATTAAGTGGTTGGGCCAAAGAGGATTAAAATGTCACCAATTGATACCATTGGTGAAAACCTTTATGCATTTGCCTAAACCTGACCTGTTAATAGTGCACTGTGGAGGTAATGATTTGGGCACTTTGACAGGGGTAGGTCTGGAAATGCTTTTAAAGGACACCTTTGAGCAATTAATGGCACTTTTTCCTCAAACTGCCTTGGTATATTCCAATATATGCCAAAGACAGAAATGGAGGTGGTCCAACCAATTTTGTCCACAAATTGAGAAAGCGAGGAAGCATGTAAACAAATCTGTTTCAGCTTACATGAGAGACCATGGAATGGGCTCTCTGTACAACAATAACTTGCGTTACTACATGCAAGATATCTACAGAGGAGATGGAGTTCACTTCTCAGATGAGGGCAACAGAATTTTCATTCTGAATTTAAGACTGTGCATTGGTACCTACTTATAAGTACCTAAATGTACCATAAACCCAAAAGCTCTTCTCAGAGCTACCCTACATCTGATCACTCACAATTATTATTTTTCTCTAACTTTTTTCACTAATTTTCCACAAAATTCGCTCCCCGGAGCGCTACCCGGTTCGCTAACCGAAAGCTAACCTCGCGGAATTTTTTTAAAAAAAGTTTTTTTTTCCGCACATATAAGCCTCCTCAGCCACGCTCAGAAAACCTAGGGGGTCAAGATAAGTCTACCATGACCCCTTCTACCCATTCTAAACATTATTTGCCCTCCATCTTGTATCTTAATGCGAACGAAACACAAAATGGTGGACTCCCGTGACGCTTAAGGTTCGCTAACCGGGCAGCTTCCCGGAAAGCGGTCCTAAAAAAAGGCGGGAAAGTAATTTACAGAAAAACGACTAGAGACACTCTCACCAAATATAGATTAGCTCATACTACATAACAATCCCTTCCATTCTCACAAATTTCATTGAAATTCCATTTAGCCATTTAGCCTGTAGACCTCTCCAAGTACTGTGAGGTAAATTACTTCACAAAACACATCTGAATTGTTGGAATTGACAACCAATGAAAATGTTACTTTCATTTTCTACTTTTATTACCTGACATTTAATTGGTTATATACCTGTATATATATAAAGGGAGAGAAGGAAACACAGCCATTTTGACTACTACTTCTTGTTGTACCTCCTATTTCAATAGCTTCAAAAAACTTCAACTTCTTTGTGAAGGTAAGTTATAATTTAATATATTGTGCACTATGACTTAATATAGTAGACTTTTTCTGCGAGATATACACTATCCCTCTGTAGTAGTAATGTATTTAGATAGACTTCTCTGTTATAGTTATCAATGGAGTAAGGCTTGTCTTGGTTAAATCACATACACTTTTTTATAGTCCTATTTCCACTCTCATACTATACACTGCCAAAAGATAAATTCACTGATAAAAACTGCCTATCTAAAATTAATCCCAACAGTGCCCTATCTCTACTAATATATATTTTTTTAATCCAAATTTCAGGCAAAATGGAAGGCGAGCAGCAAGTTTCTTTTGAGATGGACCTGGAAGAGAGCAGCCAGGAATTAATTGAACCAATTGACATGGAATTTATGGATGAAAGCTTGGATAATGAACTGCTGCAATGTGTCCAAGCAGTAGATCTCCTCCTTGCAAATGAGGACATTTTGCAACCTCACAGATTGCAAACAATATTTCAAGAAAATAATGACATTTCAGACACTGAAATGTTAGAAAGTTTAATAAATTATGAAAAAGAATCAAAATAAAAAAAAACACTTTAAAAAAAAGAAAACAAAAAAAAACAAGAAAAACAACAAACAATTAACATACAGTATTAGAAAAGTCTTTCATTCTTTTATCCATAAAGTTCGCTGCCCAGAAAGCTATCCGGTTCGCGAACTTGGCGCTTACCACGCAAAAAAAAATATTTTTTTTTGGACCCTCCTAGGCCCTTTTAAAACCTCCACATAAAACCTAGGGGGTCAACGAGGATCTACTATGCCCCCTTATGGTAATTTCCCCCTTTGTTTTGGCCTCCTCTTGTCTCTCGATCCTACCGAGAGACAAGATGGCGGCCGCTCCGGACTGTTTAGAATGTTGACAGACACCGGAGGGCCAATCAGCTTCTCATCGCAAAGTTCCGTTACGCGAAAGGTTCGCTAACCGGATAGCTGCCCGGAGCGCTGTTACAGATATATATCTTGATTTAAACGTTAATTTCTCAAAATCCACTGAAGCACATATTTTGAGACCTAGCAAAGGCACATCAGGCTAACAGTCCCTACAATTTTGCCAAGTTTCGTGAAAATCCATTCAGCCGTTCGGGCTAAAAGTGAGTCCAACCGCCCTATGGAAATTAACATGGGAAAAAGGCGTTTTGGGACCCCCCTTTTTTCTCGGCCCCCCCCTCCACAAAACCCCCCCAAATTTTCAAGGGCTGCTCAGAAACAAAATGTGCCATTTTCCTGAAAATTTCAGCCAATTCCGTCCACAAACGCAAAAGTTATTAGGCATAGAATTTTCAGAAATCCCATAGGGAAAAAATCCTAACTATATATACCTACTGGTGACCGCCAGTAGGTAATATATATATATATATATATATATATATATATATATATATATATATATATATATATATATATATATATATATATATATATATATATATATGTATATATATATATATATATATATATATATATATATATATATATATATATATATATGTATATATATATATATATATATATATATGTATATATGTATATATATTATATATATATGTATATATGTATATATGTATATATATATATATATATATATATATATATATATATATATATATATATATATATATATATATATATATATATATATATATATATATATATATATATATAAGATCCAACACGTTGCCGGCGGCAGCCGTCAGCCAGCACACACGTTCACAGACTCCTTGAATGATCACCGCAAGCCAGACTTCTTTGCAGAAAAATTTATTGCCAACAAATGGTGAAGGTGGCGCCAGTCATCAGATGCGTTTCGGACTTACGTCCTTGCTCACTGATGAGCGAGTGAGGTGGAGGTCACACATATATACACAATAGATGCACATTTGAAATTCGCGCCTAAACCAAGAACTAAACATAGTTGGTGGACTCACATGAAAAGTCACATACCAAACCCAATTTGCGGGCGCCATTTTGTAGTGGTGTACGGTGGAATACAAATGTGTGCTTTGACCATCACATAAATAAATCAAATCTGTTGCATCGAGTGTAATCAAATAGAAACGTACCACAACACAAATATTTTTAACCTGTTTCCAAAGGCAGAACGTTATGGCACACTTCACAACCAAACATAAATATACCGTGTGGAACATTGTACTAATATATTCATATGCAATTTAAACAAATTTTAGGAATGATTGCACAATGTAACAATTAATTACGTACATGTACAGCGCACTGATGTTATATGTTTCATTGCGATATGAATACAAAAAAATGAAAATAAATTCGTTTTCATGTTTTGTCAATCGACTCGATGCAATCTATATGTAAAATATGATAATGTCGCATATTGATTCCAGGTGAGTGGGCAATGTCCGTACAAATACGTTTGGAAACACCAAACCAAATATATTCACATTCTTCAAAAGAAAATCAATTGTGTGGAATGATAATCGGAATATCCGACCAGAGAATATAATAAATCGTTATTCGAGTTATAATTCCATAATTAAACTGTATCCCTTGGTACCTGGTATGGGATGTTTGTAAAAGATACCTCGAACTCGGTTATGCCACGTGCGGTGATTATAGCAATGTGGCCAATAGTATAAAAATTGGCCAACCATTTAGCTCCACAGTGGTCTACCAATTTTGTGTTTACCAAGGAAAAAAGCCCAACTCAACATTTATGACACACATGGATGGTCAAGTATTGATAATAGGACACTCCAATTAAAAAGTGAAGGCTTAAAAACGGAACTTCTCATATAAATACCATGAGAGCCGTAAAACTGTGCGTTTAAAAATAATAAAGTGCTGAAGTGTAAATGTGTAATTTAAATGTTTCAAAAGGATCTGTATGCCCAAGTTAATACTTTTAATTCTTTGCATTATGATTCTTATCATGCTCAGGCTACACTGGACAGTCCTAAAACAACTAACAAAAAAGAGAAATAGGGAATTATGTGGACAAATCCATTTGAAAACCATGTACTTTACCGCTTATACAGAAGCCCTATATCAGATACATACCCATGGGTAAGCTAAACGTGTAATTGCAACTATAAGAAATTGCGCAAATCTTCCCCTATGTTCAAACCCCCGGGGTGCTTGCTGTTAAGCATGACAATATATTTTGACTCCAGTTGGCGTAGACGTTTTTCATTGTCTCCTCCCTTCTTGTTGGGGATTATAGCATCTATCACAAAGTATTTTACGTGATTTAGGTTTTGATTGTGAACAGATTGAAAATGCCTAGCCACTGGGTAGGCGGGATCCGCATTTACTATGGCCCGTAAATGCTGAAGGATACGTAAATAAACCGCCCCTTTAGTACTCCCTACGTATATGAGGTTACAGCTGCATTGTAATATATAAACCGCTAACTCAGTGCGGCAAGTGTAGTGGGATTTGAGCATGATAGGTTGGGTGTCAAACGGTGTTGGGAAAGATTTTATATTAACATCGAATTTACATGCTCTGCAGCTAATGTAGCGAAAAAATCCTTTACTTGGGGATAGCCAATTATCAGCGGGTGTTTCTGGGCTGTTTTTGACTAAGTTGTTGCGCATTGAGTATGCCCTTCTGAAGGTGACAGTAGGGGATTGTGGCATAATGTCTCTGAGAATGTTATCAGTCAGGACAATTGGCCATTCGCGTTTAATAAGTTTGGTGATTGCTTTGGCCTGACGGCTGTACCCCGTTATTAAACGTATGGTATTACCATCCTGTGCTTCTGAATGAGTAACATTGATTCTAGATCTAAGGGGATCTAAAAGTATCTGTCTATCCATTCTGTTGGCTTTTTCCATGCTAGACAGTAGTTTTTTATCATCATAGCCCCTGACTAGTAAACGACGTCTACATTCCTCCTGATGGTGGTCTCTTATTTCTGTGGTGCTGCATTATCGATGAATTCTTAAAAATTCTCCATATGGGATGGCGGCTATAGTGTGTCTTGGATGGAAGCTGTGTGCATGAAGGATAGTGTTCCCTGAGGTAGTTTTCCTAAATAAACCTGTGGTGATTTTACCCTCAATGATTTTAACATGCACATCTAGGAATGTGGCCACATCCCTACTAATTTCTGCTGAAAATTAAATTGAAGATTCAGACAGTTGTCATTGATGTTCTTGACAAATGTTTCAGCTTCGACAACATTGCCACGCCATATGATGAAAATATCATCTATGTACCGCCAGTATTCGATGATATTCCCATCCCACCATGGTTTGTGGGTTACTTTGAGGACATGTTCCTCCCACCACCCCATGTGGAGCCCCGCGTAGGTGGGGGAAAAACATGCCCCCATCGCCACCCCTCTTTGCTGTTTGAACACCTCATTGTTAAATAGAAATACATTATTGTTCAAGCATATTTCTATCATGGATAGAAGCATCATATTGTGGCAGTGAAATTCTATAGGTCTCTGATCAAGAAAATGCTTTACCGCTCTGTTGCCATCCTTGTGTTCAATGCTTGTGTAAAGCGAGGCGATGTCCATGGTGATAAGAAGATGATCGGCAGACCAAGTGCACTGGTTAAGTTTGTGTAAGAAATCCGTTGAGTCTTTAAGATATGCAGGTAGTTTTAGGACAAAGTCTTGAAGATAGAAATCAATATACTTTGATGTATCTCCAAAAATACCATTGATGGCGGACACAATCGGCCTTCCTGGTACTAGAGTGGTCTGTTTGTGCACTTTCGGAATGAAATAAATGTTTGGAGTCACTGGATGTAATTTGTGCAAAAATTTTAGTTCATCTTTGGAAATTAAACCATCCCTCTTCCATTGTTGTAATTTCTTTGCATATACATTTTCTATAGTTTTGACAGTTTTCATGTCAATTCTACTATAGCAAGTAGGGTCATTGAGTTGACGATATGCCTCATGGATGTAATCCTCTTTTGCCCAGAGAACTATGTTTCCACCCTTGTCTGATTGGTTGATGACAATCTTGGTTTCCTTTTGTAACTTGTTCATAAGGGTGTGATATGCTCTCATTCTGTGGTCTTGATGTTTGCGCTGTTTCATTGTCTTAATTTGTAAGTTTTTTAAGTTCTGCCACCAGTCTGTCTGCATAGATGTCAAAAGCGTCTCTGGGCATGTTTGGAACGAATGTGGATGGGGGTTTAAAAGGAGTGCTAGTTGACTGTGCCACATTAATTTGTTCATATTCGGCCATGTCTTGTGTGCTTATAGTGTCATCCATATCCACTTGCAGTTGGTGCACGGTCTTCATAAGGGTGATATCTTTCGCTGCCAATCCACTAGGCATGGGGCCTCTTTTCTTCTCTTGGCCCGACTTAGTGTTCGTGCTATTTTTTATGGCGTAATGTTTCTTAAGTTTGATTTTCCTGATATATTTGAAAATATCCACCCTGGTGTTGACATAATTGAAATTGCTTTCGGGACAAAATGAAAGGCCTAACGAGAGCAATTGTTTTTCAGCTTCATCCAACTGGACCCTGGATAGGTTGACAATGGTATTTTCGTTTACTGATTTTTGTTCTGCCACTGTTTCTTTTTTGATGGTCTCCCTCTTGGCTTTGGTGCATCTGCGGCGTTGTTTGCGTCTCCTGTTGCGCCTTTGGGTAGAGTTGACTTTGGAATACGTGCTCGTAGGGTCTGTTTTCTCTGGAGTCTTACGTATTCCATCTCCTCCCCCAATGTTAATTGGCCCAAATCCTCATTGTCTCGTGTATTTAATGCGCCATCGTCGGAGCCATCACTGCTAGGAACCAGGCTCAGATCTGATCCTGACAGGGTAGAGCCCATTGTTGATGTCGTTGCTTGTTGGGTTGGAAGCGCCCCTTTGTTTGGTACATTCTTTTTTTGTCTTCTTAACTGGTCATATTTCCTAGCAAAAGTATATATTTGCCCCAGGGCATTGTCTTGCTCCTCCCGGGCAAATTTGTATGCCTTCCTTGTTTTAATTGTAGCTTCTTGTTTTTTCAGGCGTTCAGTTATTTCATTAGTAGACTTTTCAATGATAGCTCTGTCTGTGTCGAAGATATCTTTTTTCAGTTCTTCATTAATTTTTGCTATTTCATCTAAGTTCTTCTGCCGATCTATTTTTGCATATTTGACCAGTAAGCATAACAAGCACATTGATGCCTCTAAATTACTTTCAGCCCAGTCCTTTAATAAATCAGGGTTCGGATTCTCAAAGCTGGGAACCAACATAATTCTGAGGCCACGGGGCACCCTTCCAACTTCACGATATTTTTCTAGGGAGCGGATCTCCCACCACTTGGTGAGCTCCCCCCTCCGGTTCTTTTCAAGTTCTCGCATTAATTTCTTTACTTCAGTGTCACTTTCAGTTGTTTTATTCGATCCAGCTTTAGCGTTTTGTTTAACTTTAGGCAACTTTAAAAAGAGCTCTTTAAATGCCTTCTCTCTCTCCCGCTCCTCTGACATGGCACCACCAAACTTAAATTATTTCCCAAAAAACAAGTGCTATTATGTCTCAGCACCTGAACTGCTGGCTTTTCGCGGTACCTCCCCAACCTGCAGCTATACTTAATGCGATATAGATTCACCTTGGATACCTCTTCCGGTTGATGTCCTCCGACGTCTCCCTCAGCAGTAACCGAGTGATTCCAGTCGCTTATTGCCGTATCGTGCAGGGGGCTGACCAAAGTTGCTCCTCACTGAAACAAAAAATCCAATACAGTCAGTGTCAGGTCAGCTCGCTTTCTGGTAGAGGGGTCTGTGTTTTCGGGGAACCGACCTTGTCCCGAATAAATAAGATCCAACACGTTACCAGCTGCAGCCGTCAGCCAGCACACACGTTCACAGACTCCTTGAATGATCACCGCAAGCCAGACTTCTTTGCAGAAACATTTATTGCCAACAAATGGTGAAGGTGGCGCCAGTCATCAGACGCGTTTCGGACTTACGTCCTTGCTCACTGATGAGCGAGTGAGGTGGAGGTCACACATATATACACAATAGATGCACATTTGAAATTCGCGCCTAAACCAAGAACTAAACATAGTTGGTGGACTCACATGAAAAGTCACATACCAAACCCAATTTGCGGGCGCCATTTTGTAGTGGTGTACGGTGGAATACAAATGTGTGCTTTGACCATCACATAAATAAATCAAATCTGTTGCATCGAGTGTAATCAAATAGAAACTTACCACAACACAAATATTTTTAACCTGTTTCCAAAGGCAGAACGTTATGGCACACTTCACAAACAAACATAAATATACCGTGTGGAACATTGTACTAATATATTCATATGCAATTTAAACAAATTTTAGGAATGATTGCACAATGTAACAATTAATTACGTACATGTACAACGCGCTGATGTTATATGTTTCATTGCGATATGAATACAAAAAAATGAAAATAAATTCGTTTTCATGTTTTGTCAATCGACTCGATGCAATCTATATGTAAAATATGATAATGTTGCATATTGATTCCAGGTGAGTGGGCAATGTCCGTACAAATACGTTTGGAAACACTAAACCAAATATATTCACATTCTTCAAAAGAAAATCAATTGTGTGGAATGATAATCGGAATATCCGACCAGAGAATAAAATAAATCGTTATTCGAGTTATAATTCCATAATTAAACTGTACCCCTTGGTACCTGGTATGGGATGTTTGTAAAAGATACCTCGAACTCGGTTATGCCACGTGCGGTGATTATAGAAATGTGGCCAATAGTATAAAAATTGGCCAACCATTTAGCTCCACAGTGGTCTACCAATTTTGTGTTTACCAAGGAAAAAAGCCCAACTCAACATTTATGACACACATGGATGGTCAAGTATTGATAATAGGACACTCCAATTAAAAAGTGAAGGCTTAAAAACGGAACTTCTCATATAAATACCATGAAAGCCGTAAAACTGTGCGTTTGAAAATAATAAAGTGCTGAAGTGTAAATGTGTAATTTAAATGTTTCAAAAGGATCTGTATGCCCAAGTTAATACTTTTAATTCTTTGCATTATGATTCTTATCATGCTCAGGCTATATATAACATTTCTATGGCAAAATGAAACCCCTCATTTTGTTCCTTTTCATATTAAATGTATTAAGTGTTACCACTTTATTCCAATCAAGATGACTTCAGGTGTGCCATACTTTTGTCATAAGTAAGACTGTTAGCGTTCTAGTTGTTCTTTGGAATACTCTGGGACCTTCTGTCATTGGAATATAGTTGGGCTACATCTGGCTGATATTTGGGCTACATTTGGGCTCTTTTGTCTCTGGTGGCCATCTTGGGAGACTGCATATCAGAATTTTTTTAATGAAATATAAGAGGATTTGAGAAGTCACTCAAAATGTGCCTAATTTTTCTTTCTTCAGCACTAATCATAATTTCTATGGCAAAATGAACCCCCTCATTTTGTTCCTTTGCAAATTAAATGTTTTAAGTGTTAACACTTTATTCCAATCAAGATGACTTCAGGTGTGCCATACTTTTGTCATAAGTAAGACTTTTAGCGCTCTAGTTGTTCTTTAGAACACTCTGGGACATTCTGTCACTGGGCTATAGTTGGGCTACATCTGGCTGATATTTGGGCTACATTTGTTTTTTTGTATCTGGTGGCCATCTTTGGGCTACATTGGGCTACATTGGGCTACATTTGGGCTCTAACATATATATAGCCCAATGTAGCCCAATATATATTTTTCAAAGTTAATTTTCATAAAAACCACTGGAGCATATATCTTGAGACATAGCAAAGGCACATTGGGCTACCAGTCCCTACAATTTTGCCAAGTTTTGTGGAAATCCATTCAGCCGTTCGAGCTAAAAGTGATTACAACCGCCCTATGGAAAACTCAATGTTAAAAACACGTTTTGGGACCCCCCTTTTTTCTCGGCCCCCGCTTGACGAATCCCCCCCCAAACTTTCAGTGGACGCTCAGAAACAAAATGTGCCATTGTCCTGGAAATGTCAGCCAATTCCGTCCATCAACGCCAAAGTTATTCAACATAGAATTTTCAGAAATCCCTATTCAAAAAAATCCTAACTATATATACCTACTGGCGACCGCCAGTAGGTATTTTTACCTACTGGCGGTCGCCAGTAGGTATATATAGTTAGGATTTTTTCCCTGTGGGACTTTTGAAAATTGTATGTCTAATAACTTTGGCGTTTGTGGACGGAATCGGCTGAAATTTTCAGGAAAATGGCACATTTTGCTTCTGAGCAGCCCCGAAAAATTTGGGGGGGTTTCGTCAAGGGGGGCATGGAGAAAAAAGGGGGGTCCCAAAACGCGTTTTTCCCATTCATTTTTCCATGGGGCGTTTGGCCTCACTTTTAGCTCGAACGGCTGAATGGATTTGCACGAAACTTGGCAAAATTGTAGGGACTGTTAGCCCGATGTGCCTTTGCTAGGTCTCAATATATGTGCTCCAGTGGATTTTGAGAAATTAACATTTTAAAAAACAGATATATCTGTGACAGCGTCCCGGGTAGCGCTCCGGTTCGCGAACTTTTCGCGTAACGGAACTTTGCGAAGCGAAGCTGATTGGCTCTCTGGTGTCTGTCAACATTCTAAACTGTCCGGAACGGCCGCCATCTTGTCTCTCGGTAGGATCGAGAGACAAGAGGAGGAGAAAAACGAAGGGGGAATTTAATGAAAGGGGGCAAGGTAGACCCCTCTTGACCCCCTAGGAATGATGTTGGGGTTATGGGTAGCGAACCGGGACGCAAAACGGGAATTCGCCATTTTGTGTTTCGTTTTAATTAAATTACAAGATGGAGGAAAAACAATGTGAGAAATGGGTATAAGGGGGTACGGGAGACGTATCCTGACCCCCTATGTTTTCTGAGCGTGGCTGAGGATGCTCATATATGTTGATACATGTCTTCGAGAGGCTGCGCGTGACCTGGTTTTTTTTTTTTTGCTGCGTGACGTCTGTTAACGTTCGATTCGAAGGAAATCAGCAAGTGTTGACCGCCATTTTGTCACTGCGAGTAAATATATTGTTAAAAATAATTGTTATAAATTAATCCGTATTGATGAACATTGTCTGCGCCATCTTGCTTTTTTTCCAATGCCACACTTTTGTCGTGCACGGCAGCCATTTTAGATGCCTTGACCAGACCCACTCTCTGCACGCCGCCGATCCTCAGCATGGCTCCCCACCCTCGCAAGCATCTCCCCCACGCACTGGTCACCCCCGCTCTCTCTCTCATGCATGGGCCATAAACCTCCCCCCATCTACGCTGCTCTTCCCTGAGAATCACACCCTGTGCCCGCCTAACACCTCCCTTTCACCCTATTCACTACCGCACCCTCTGACACTCCTCTTCCTCTGTGTCTGATTGTCCAGGCCAATCCCAGGCTATCACCTAGCCCTGCGGATGTAGTTTATGGCCCCAACTGTAAAGAATCATTCCTCTTCAAAGGAGTTACAGTAGATCAAGGCCCCCACCCCATGAGATCGATCACACCACACGCGTTCCTACTATCTGATAACGACCCTGTATTGTGATTGGGGAGGGGATTCTCACTGTGAGGGTGTGTGGGACCGAGCCTGAAGCGGAAGATTCCAGGGATGCCTTTTTGTACATCAAAGTCTTCACAATTATGTGTCACATTTAAAATATATAGCACTCCAACAAAGTAGTAGGATTATAACACTTTAATAACTTATAAATATATACAACGCTCCAACAAAGTAAACACGTTAAAAAAAAAATTTTTTAAACAAAGCAACAATGGGCTGCTGTGAGGTGCCGTCAGTAGCGGTCTGTTGTGCGAATAGTCCGAAGGCTGCACAACGCGCTGAGATCTGGACGGCACCCAGGTGATGTCCTTTACTTGCCGCACTGGTCTTGGCATCCTACAATGCTGCGCCGAAAAACGGCGTGGGGCGCCCCGGGGGGGGGGGGGGGGGGGTACGGCGGCGTGAACGGGCCTCCCCAGGTGGAGGCTCGCCTACTGTAGTGGGGCGCCACTTTACCGTTTCAGTTGCCATTCAGCGGTTTTCCGCCCGCTTTTGCTGCACTGTGCCTCATCATTCAGCTGTTTACTGCCTGCTCTTGCGGCTACAGCGTCTCGCCCACCATCCAGTTGAGTTGCGTCCGCTCTTGCGGCTACAGCATCTCGCCCACCATCCAGTTGAATTGCGCCCACTCTTGCGGTGCAGCAATAGGCGGCTGCCACAGGACTCTTAAAATGGCGGCCGGCTCTTCGGATTTCGGCCTGGTCCACTAAAATGGCCCTGGAGCACATTTGAACTCGGACATTTGCCTGCTAGGGCTTGGGCCCCATTCTCGAAAGCGTCCCCTCAGCCTTGAAGATTCTACAAAATTCATCGGGCCCCCGATTCACGCAGGCTTCCGGTGGGGAGCGGCTGCCATGATTGCTTGCGGAATGGCCACAATGGAGCTACGAGATGGTGGTGCTCTCATGCTGACGCCAGCTTCAGTCTGAAACATCCAGAAACACTGTAGACTATCAATTCGATGACTTCCGGTGGAGCCCCAACGTGACCCGGTAGGGAAGAACTTGCCCTCCCCTCTTTTGGCTGATGGTTCTTGTTGCCTGTCCCCTCTGTTGTCATCTAACGGAACATTTTTGGATTGCCGAGTGAGAAAAAAAAAGGTGGGGCTTTCATCGTTTGGGAAAAAAAATGTTTCAATCCAATGAAAAGTGTTATTTTTAGGTCATATGATCAAGCATTTCATCATTAGGAAACCAAACGTAAAATGAACCAATGAAAAGTTTTATAAACAAGTCACATGACCTGTTATGCAGCTTTGGGCTATAAAAAGCCTATAAAATCCGTTGGCCTGTGAGGCGGCGTCAGTAGCGGACCGATGTGCGAATAGGCCGAAGGCAGCACAACGCGTCGAGATCCGGATGGCACTGAGGTGGTGTCCAGCAAGTTGCCGCACTGGTGTGGCTATCCTACAATGCTGCGCCGAAAGACGGCGAGGGGTGCCCGGGGGGGGGGGGGGAGGCGGCGCAAACAGGCCTCTCCCTCCTCCCCAGGTGGAGGCACCTCATCTGTAGAGGCGCACCTCTTAGCGTTTCACTCGCCTTCCAGCTGAGTTCCGCCCGCTCTTGCGGCACAGTGCCTCACCCTCCATCCAGCTGAGTTCCGCCCGCTCTTGCGGTACAGCGTCTCGCCCGCCATCCAGCTGAGTTTCGCCCGCTCTTGCGGTACAGTGACTCGAACGCGCCGAGATCCGGATGGCACCGAGGTGGTGTCCAGCAAGTTTCACTGGTGTGGCCATCCTACAATGCTAAACCGAAAGACGGCGTGGGGTGCCCTGGGGGGGGGAGGGGAGGCGGCGCAAACAGGCCTCTCCCTCCTCCCCAGGTGGAGGCACCTCATCTGCAGTGGGGCGCCTCTTAGCGTTTCACTCGCCTTCCAGCTGAGTTCCGCCCGCTCTTGCGGCACAGTGCCTCACCCTCCATCCAGCTGAGTTCCGCCCGCTCTTGCGGTACAGCGTCTCGCCCGCCATCCAGCTGAGTTTCGCCCGCTCTTGCGGTACAGTGACTCACCCGCCATCCAGCTGAATTGCGCCCACTCTTGCGGTGCAGCGATAGCCGGCTGCAACAGGACTCTCAAAATGGTGGCCAGCTCTTTGGATTTGGGCCTGGTCCACTAAAATGGCCCTGGGACACCTTGAAATTCGGACGCTTGCCTGCTAGGGCATGGGCCCCATTCACGAAAGCGTCCCCTCTTTTGACTGATTGTTCTTGTTGCCTATCTCTTCTGTTGTCATTTAACGGAACCTTTTTGGACTGCCAAAAGGGGTTCTGTTCCGACCGCTGGTTGGTGGAGACATTTTTACTATATCCTGGACCTGCCCGGCCTTGCCCAAAATGGCGCCGGTATAAATGGGACTCGTAACTCCTTGTTGTGTACTGGTTGCCCAACCTTGATATCACGAGATACGTATGCAGTTTTGAAGCACATGGCGGGCGGGGACGAGTACTGATTGAACATTTGGACATCCCTATTGATATTAAGTTCTGATGTGTTATTGATTACTGTACTATTGAAAGTTCGAATTAACGTCACCCATGGTACTTGCCCGCAAATGTATATCTAGATAATTTTATTGTAACTGGCCCTGTCGTACTTTAATTATAAAATGTGCGTCCACCGATTCCGCAACTGTTAGACACCTTACTTCTTGCAACCTAATGGCCCGCCCGTTACGTTCTTCTACAGTGTAAATGTCCCCTCATCATATACGATTCCAGTTTGCTCCGTGGCCGGCCCACGTGGTTATAGGCCCGTATTTGTATACTGACATTTTCACAATAATGGTTTTTAAAACAAAACATGGTAGTAGTACCTTTTTTGGTAAGGTTTCGAATAATAGCCACTGTTTTCGAATCAGTAAAAGGCAAGTGAAATAAAGCAGCCCGATTACATGACGGTTAAAAGGTATAATACGCAGGAACGCAGTAAAGATAATTGGTCAAGGGCTGTTGTGTTTTCCACTCCTGCAACATAAAGTGATCGATAAGAATCCGATATTCATGCCTATCAGCGACTAAGACAGCAGGCCGAGCCTCTTTTGCTCAAAGGCTCCCTCATGGGACGAAGAAACGCCCTTTTTCTCGAAATAGGAATATTTTACATGCAGGACAGTTGTAAATTTCCCGGGAAAATACATTAGCCTGGAACATTGTTAGTGATAAACTGTAAATGCATCTGGGTCCTTTGCTTTACAAGTCAGAGTGAGAAAAAAAAGGTGGGGCTTTCATCATTTGGGAAAAAAAGATGTTCGAAAGCAATGAAAAGTGTTATTTTTAGGTCATATGACGAAGCCTTTCATCATTAGAATAACAAAAGTAAAATGAACCAATGAAAAGTTTTATTAACAAGTCACATGACCTGTTATGCTTACGTTACGCGCTGCGCGCCGCGCTCTGGATCGTTTCCGGGAAGCTGCGCCTCGCGCACAGGAGCACTTCCGGGTGCGCTAACGCGGCGCGTCATATGACGCATTACGCGACAACGCAGGTCCAGAATATAGTCAAAATGTCTCCACCAACCAGCGGTCGGAACACCACCCCTTTCAGCAGTCCAAAAAGTTCTGTTAAATGACAAGAGAAGGGACAGGCAACAAGAACCATCAGTCAAAGAGGGGAGGGCAAGTTCTTCTCTACCGGGTCACATTGGGGCTCCACCGGAACTGATCGAATTGGTAGTCTACAGTGTTTCTGGATGTTTCAGACTGAAGCTGGCATCAGCATGAGAGCACTACCATCTCGTGGCTACGTCGTGGCCATTCCGCGAGCAATCATGGCAGTCGCTCCCCACCGGAAGTCTACGGGAGTCGGGGGTCCCGGTGACTGTTGTAGAATCTTCAAGGCTGAGGGGACTCTTTTGGGAATGGGGCCCATGCCCTAGCAGTCAAGCGTCCAAGTTCCACGGTTGCCCAGAGCCATCTTTGCAGGCCAGGCCCAAGTCTGTGGAGCCGACCGCCATTTCGTGAGCTCCGTAGCAGCCGCCTGTCACTGTACCGCAAGATTGGGTGCAATTCCGTTGGATGGCGGGTGAGACGTTGTAATAGCAAGAGCAGGCGCAATTCAGCTGGCCGAGCGAGGCACTGTGTTGCAAGAGCGGGCGCAAGTCAGCTGGTCGAGTGAAGCGCTGGGGTGTAGCTGAGAAATCTCCACCTGGGGAGGTGGGGGAGGCTCGTTTGCGCCGCCTCTCCCTTCTACTGCACCCCACGCCATCTCCTGGCGCAGGTATATGTGATGGTCGGACCAGGGCACCGCTGGACGTGTCTTCAGGTCAAACGGATTGTGGGACAAGGTGTGGAGCAGGCGCAATTATCTCGGGGGCCTCCGTCAAGTGGTTCAGGGAGGCACCGCATCACATTGTTTTCCAATGCAGTCAGGTCCACAAACAGCCCCCATTTACTTTGAGAATAGTGAAGATGCAGCAGGTGCAAATAAGCTTCAGACAGTGTTACAAGATGTTGCTCGGAACCCTTAACTATGGCACCCAACATCCAGGACTTATGCCATTTGTGCAAGGCAGTGACATCGAAGCATCTCAGGGACCAAGCAACATACCATATCCAGAGTCCTTCCCACAACCTTTGCCTTCCTTCTTACCTAGTTATTGTTCTTTAACTCCCACTCCAGGCTTTTAGTCTGTGGATGGAAAACCATGAACCTACACTCACCTATGAAAATCTTACTATTGATGGTTTATTTTGAGCCCAAAATACAAAGGCTTGTTTGGATCGATGTTGCAGCAGGCTGCCATGTAAATAGTTATTTAATCAAATGTTTTACCCTGTTACTTTCATGGTGTGTTGTATATATTTATAATATTTGCATAGTGTTTGTCGTTATTTTGGGTGGGGTGGGCGGCGGAGCCGAGCTGTCTTGCAGCCATCATGGTGTCGAGCTCAGTTCCTCTCACTAGTTTCGTACTTGTCATGAGGGGTGGTTCATAATATTTCTATTTTAGCGAGGTCAAAAAGAGATCCCATTAGTGGCCTACTGATTTTGCTTGATTCCTTTTGTTTTTTTAACGATTTTTCACTATCTGCAAAGACTAAACAGAGTATTGCGACTCTGTGCTTGTTTGTAAATAGAGAATGAACCAAAGAGAACCAATTCCAAAACAATAAATGCTAGGATAACAATCAATCAAATGGAGAGGGAAGCAGGCACAACGGATTACAACGGGGACAAAGGCCTGTGTTACCTACCCTTCACTATCTGCAGAGAGAGAATACTCCTAAAAGAAAAGAGGAGGGGGGGCAGCGTTCAAAGCACATCAACGTGCATAAATACGAAAATGTACTTGACATTTTACAGCTTTTGATATTTGCTATTAAAAAACCATTGAAATTCACTGAAAAAACCATAGGTTATAGACCATATATAGTTAGGAATTAGCATTTACAAAACCTTGAAAATTCACTGAAAAAACCATAGGTTATAGTCCATATATAGTTAGGGATTAGCATTTACAAAACCTTAATTTACTCGCACAAAACCATTGAAATTCGCATATATAGTTAGTTGCACTAACTATATATCGCGCACCCGCAATCCACTGCTGATGATGTCACATATTACATCATTCATGACATGGTCAGTGACATCACTGATGACATCTCAAATGACATCACTGATGACATCTCAAATGATATCACTGATGACATCACTGATGACATCTCATTTGACATTACTGATCAAATCACTGATGATATCATTTATGTGGTATTACAATGAACATCTTCAGACTCTAATATAACCTTAGATACAATCAGTATAAACAGACACTCACAGACTGTCACTTATCCATGGAGTTACTCACACACCTAGTCAGTCATGCAAAGAATCAATCACACCTCCATTTTCTCAACTATACAGTTATACACACCTCACTTATTCAAACATATACTAACACATATTTGCTCTCTTATACAATCCCTGATACATGTTCACAATGATCCATACAGCCACTCACACATTCACTGGCTCTTATGCACAGTTATTTATATATGTCAACTCTCACATGTACTGTGTTTTACATATGTACTTACTTTGACATGTAGCACTGAGAAATCCATTCACTCACCAATACACTCATGCAGACAGTCAACCGCCCATACAGCTGTTTCCACATGCACTTTTGAACCCATGCATATAGTGAATCAACTACTCACACATCTATGCACAGAGTCACACACCTCCCAGCCACCCACACACACACTCAGTCTCCCATACAAATACTTGGGCAACCAATCAATAACCCATATAGTTACTCATATTGCTACTGATCAGCACATGCAGCAGTTTACAGAACAGACATAATGATGCACAAATTAAGACAGTTTAGTCACTAACCCATGCACTCAGTGAGACACATTAAATCACTCACTCATACAGTCAGTCATGCACCTACTAAATCCTTCATCCAGACACTTATACATCCACTCATTCTTCAATATGTAAGACATATTTTAACTTTACAGAAACATACAGTCACTGGGTGTTGTCATCAGTGATGTCATTTGAGATGTCATCAGTGATGTCATCAGTGATGTCACTGACCATGTCATGAATGATGTAATATGTGACATCATCAGCAGTGGATTGCGGGTGCGCGATATATAGTTAGTGCAACTAACTATATATGCGAATTTCAATGGTTTTGTGCGAGTAAATTAAGGTTTTGTAAATGCTAATCCCTAACTATATATGGTCTATAACCTATGGTTTTTCAGTGAAATTTCAAGGTTTTGTAAATGCTAATTCCTAACTATATATGGTCTATAACCTATGGTTTTTTCAGTGAATATATATATATATATATATATATAAATTTTGAAACCTTGCAACTTCACTTAAAAAACTATAGGTTTCAGGCCTTATATAGTTATCAGTGATGGCATCAGTGATGTCATTTGAGATGTCATCAGTCATGTCATCAGTGATGTCACTGACCATGTCATTAATGATGTAATATGTGACATCATCAGCAGTGGATTGCGGGTGCGTGAAATATAGTTAGTACAACTAACTATAAAGGAGCAATTTCAATGGTTTTTTAAATGCTAATTCCTAACTCTATAAGGCCTGAAACCTATGGTTTTTTAAGAGTATATATTTATGTATAAATATAAACATATATATCTAAATATAGTTATCTACTGGCGGTAGCCAGTAGATAGTTATAGTTGGGACCTAGTTACCACAGGAAAATGGCAACATTCTATTTCCAATAACTTCGGCGCCGATTGACGAATCTTCGCGAAATTTTCAAAGCGATTGGCCCACTCCGGTCTGCTTCTATCTTTAAAGTTTCAGGGTGAATCGTCAAGGGGGGGCCAGGAAAAAGGGGGTGACAAAACGGGTTTTTCCCATGCAGTTTCCCTTGGGAAACTTTAGACACGGCTACAGCCCGAACTGCTGAACGGAATTACACCAAATTTGGCAAACAGGTAGCCCTTGTTTCAGAAAGATCCCTTTTTGTTAAATGGTGTAAATCCATTCAGTAGTTGCTAAGAAAATCAAAATTAAAAAAGTTTCAATATCTAGAGGCGCGCAGGATCCGGGCACCCTCCCGATCACGATCTGCATGCTAATTGGCTGTAAACACTCCAAACCAGGAAGTGTTGGCAGCCATCTTGTGCCTTGGTAAAACCGAGGCACAAAAAAAGAGAACATGAAAAGGGGGCAGGGTAGAAACACCCTGACCCCCTAGGCCTTCTCTGGGGGTCCCACAAGTACCTCCAAGGCCAAAAATGTTTTTGTTTTTTTTTAAATCACGGGATGCGCGGAGAATTCGCGGATCCGGCTGCAACCAAAAAAAAGAAGTGAAAACTCCTGCTCTTTGTTAATATTTAGCCCCCGGGTTGGCTAAGTCCAGGGGGCAATCTTTATATTGTAATGGAAGCCCAAAGGGCCGCCACCCCCGAGTCTTTGAAATTAAATGGGTGGGGGGGCTCAAGGGCCCCCGCAAGCCTGAGGACTGCCAGCCCCTGGGGCTTCTCGAAAATTTTGGCTCGGGGCTCACGGCCCCACCGCAGCCCCAGGGACTACCACCCTCGGGGCTTGTGCTTGATAAAAAAGTAACTACCTGTGTCAGGGGGCTTCAACACCCCCACACACCATGGGAACCGCCACCTCCAAGGGGCTCTATTTATTGAAATTGGGGGGTCCTTGAAGGGGGCCCTAAGCCCCGGGGGACTACCACCCCCCGGGGCTTTGCAAATGTTGAGAGGGGGTGCGCGTGGCCCCTCTCCTGGAGCCTGTGATGGCCCTTGGGACTGCAACTCCCCCAGGGCCGGCTCCTGCAGTGTCCTGGGGTGCCCACCCCTGGACTCTGCTGTTTGCTAGGGCAGCGTGGGAGCCTCATGGCTCCCTCCCTGCCATAGCAAACTGCTTTAGTTTTTGGAAGAGAGAGCAGGAAACCTGCTCTCTCTTCCAAAAACTAAAGCTGATTGCTCTTCCATATGGGGAGCTGCATCTTAGCAGCTCCCCATGTGGAAAGGCAATGCCGACTCCCGCAAGAGGCGAGGAGCCGGCGGGACTCTGGGGGGATTTGGGACCCCCCACAGTCCCCAACTGAGAGGGCCAGCCCCGAGGGATGGGGTCCTCTGGGCTATTAGTGGCCCGGAGGGGGGCCTGAGGTGGGGGGCAAGGCAGCCCGCCTCCAAATCAATAAATGTAAAAAAAAGTCCATGCCCCGGGGGATGGGGTCCCCTGGGCCGATTATGACCTCAGGAGGGGGGCCAGGGCCCCCTTCCAATTTATTTTAAATAAAAATAGAATTGGGGTCAGGCCCTGGGGGATGGGGTCCCAAGGGCCAGTAAAACAGGAAAAGAAGAAGGGCCACTCAGCCCCCTTTCTTAAAAGTATAAAATAAAAAAAGATCGGCAGTGCGCTGCGGGCCCCACCCCCTCCCTGCAGCACTCTGCAAACGCGCCCCCTGGCGTATTTGCAGATGGGGAACTAATTCCCCTTGACTACTGGGGGTACCTGGGGGCCATCTAGCCCAACAGGAACCTCCAGTATGCGCCAGGGAGCTGCGTTGCATAGAGGTGTTCAGAGGCCAAGCCCCTTTATACACCTCTCTACAAAGCAGCTCTGTGGCGCTTAATGGAGGTACCTGGTGGGCTGTTGCACCCCAGAGACACTCAGGATTCAAGGGGACTTAATCCCCAACTTAAAATGCACCACGAGGCGCGTGTGCACAGTAGTGAAGGGAGGGGTTGGGGCCTGAGGTGATATGTGTGCAAACACACCCTGTGGCGTGTTATAAGTTGGGGAATTAATTCCTCTTCAATCTTGAGGTCGCCTGGGTGACAACTAGCCCACCAGTTCCCTCCAATAAGTGCCACAGAGCTGCGGTGCAGAGTGTTGTAAAAAGGGGCATGGCCTCTGAACACCTCTCTGCAACGCAGCTCTCTGGCGCATACTAGAGGTACCTATTTGGCTAGTTGGCCCCCAGGGACCCTCATGATTGAAGAGGAATTCATTCTACAACTTAAAACGTGCCACAGGGCGTATTTGCACACAAATGTCACCTCAGGCCCTGCCCCCTTCCTTCACCACTGTGCAAACACACCCCCTGGTGAGTTGTAAGTTGGGGAATTAATTCCCCTGCAATACTGAGGATCCCTCGGGGCAAACTAGCCCACCAGGTACCTCCAGTATGCGCCAGTGAGCTGCGTAGCAGAGATGTGTTCAGAGGCCATGCCCCTTTTTACACATCTCTGCAACACAGCTCTGTGGCGCTTACTGGAGGTACCTAGTGGGCTAGTTGTACCCTCAGGACCCACAGGATTCAAGGGAACTTAATCTCCCAACTTAAAACAGCTACAGGTTGTAAATATATACAGGGCGTGTTTAAACGGTGGTGAAGGGAGGGGACTGGGCCTGAGGTGACGTGTGCAAACTCGCCCTGTGGTGCATTTTAAGTTGGGGAAATAATTCTCCTTCAATCCTGAGGGCCCTTGGGAGCCAACTAGCCCACCAGGTGCTTCCATTAAGTGCCACTGTAATGCATTGCAGAGAGGTGGTCCAGGCCTTGCCCCTTTTTACATCTCTCTGCAACGCAGCTGTGTGGCGCTTACTGGAGGTACCTAGTGGGCTAGTTGGACCCTATGGATCTCAGGATTCAAGGGGACTTAATCTCCCAACTTAAAACGCCCACATGGAGTGTTTGCACACATGTCATCTCAGGCAGCCCCTTCACCAGTGTGCAAACTCACCCCATGGCACGTTTTCAGAGGTAGTTTTAATAACCCTGCCCTATTACATACTAGGGGCTTACAGAAGAGGTCAAGCTAATCACATGGGTACCCCAACACATAATCAATCAATCAATGCATTTATATAGCGCGCTACTCACCCGGAGGGTCTCAAGGCGCTTGGGAAGGGGGGGTCCGCTACTGCTCGAACAGCCAGGTCTTGAGCTGCTTCCTGAGGCAAGATGGTCTTGGGTCAGGCGGAGGTGGGTGGGGAGGGAGTTCCATGTCTTGGCGGCCAGGTAGGAGAAGGACCTTCCTCCTGCGGTGGCTCTGCGGATGCGGGGGACGGCGGCGAGGGCATGGTTGGTCGATCGAAGCTGGTGTGTGGGAGTGTAGAAGTTGAGGCGGTCGTTGAGGTATCTTGGGCCTTGGTTGTGTAGGGCTTTGTGTGCGTGGGTGAGGAGTCGGAACGTGATTCTCTTGTTGACCGGGAGCCAGTGCAGGTCTCTCAGGTGTCCGGAGATGTGGCTGTGTCGAGGGACGTCCAGGATGAGTCTTGCTGAGGCGTTCTGGATCCGCTGGAGTCTCTTCTGGAGTTTAGCAGTGGTTCCGGCATAGAGGGAGTTGCTGTAGTCCAGTCAGCTGGTGACCAGGGCCTGGGTGACCGTATTCCTGGTCTCGGTGGGGATCCACCGGAAGATCTTCCGTAGCATGCGCAGGATGTTGAAGCATGACGAGGAGACGGCGTTGACTTGTCTGGTCATGGAGAGGGAGGAGTCCAGGATAAAGCCCAGGTTGCGTGCGTGGTCTGTTGGTTTGGGTGCACTGCCCAGGGCGGGGGCCACCAGGAGTCGTCCCAGGCGGAGGGCGACGATCCCAGGATGAGGACTTCCGTCTTGTCTGAGTTCAGTTTCAGGCGGCTGTTCCTCATCAACTCGGCTACGTCTTTCATCCCTTCGTGTAGGTTGGCTCTGGCGGTGAAGGGGTCGTTGGTGAGGGAGAGGATCAGCTGGGTGTCGTCAGTGTAGGATATGATGTTGGGGTTGTGTTGGCGTGCGATGGTCGCCAGGGGGCTCATGTAGACATTGAAGAGGGTGGGGCTGAGCGAGAAGCCTTGAGGAACGCCGCAGATGACTTTGGTGGCTTCTGATCTGAACGGGGGAGGCGGACTCTCTGTGTCCTTCCGGCGAGGAAGGAGATGATCCAATCTAGTGCCTTCTCTTGGATTCCGACGTTGCAGAGGCGCTGCACTAGGGTGCGGTGGCAGACAGTGTTGAATGCCGAGGAGAGGTCCAGGAGGATGAGGGCCGCTGTTTCCCCGTTGTCGAGCAGGGCTCGGATGTCATCAGTGGCTGCGATGAGGGCGGTCTCGGTGCTGTGGTTGGCCCGGAAGCCAGACTGCGAGCGGTCGAGGGAACCATTCGTCTCGAGGAAGGCCGCCAACTGCTTGTTGACGGTCTTCTCGATGACTTTGGCCGGAAACGGGAGGAGCAAGATGGGGCGGTAGTTTTTGAGTTCGGTGGGGTCCGCTGATGGTTTTTTCAGTAGAGCGCTGAGTTCGGCGTGCTTCCAACTCTCCGGGAAGGTAGCGGTGTCGAAGGAGGTGTTGATGATGTCTCGCAGGTGGGGTGCGATGACGGAGTCGGCCTTGTTGAAGACGTGGTGAGGGCAGGGGTCGGTTGGGGATCCGGAGTCGATGGGGTTCATTGTGCGTAGGGTTTCTTTGGTGTTGATTGGGGTCCAGGCGCAGAGGGTGGTGGTGGGGGGTGTAGGTGCTGTCGTGGGGTGCGTGGGCTGTGTGCTGAAGCTGTTGTGAACGTCCGCAATCTTGTTGTGGAAGTAGGAGGCAAGGGAGTTACAGAGGTCTTGTGATGGGGTGATTTCGTTGTTTCCGGCGCTGGGGTTTGAGAGCTCTTTGACGATGTTGAAGAGTTCCTTGCTGTTGTGGGCGTTGTTGTCCAGTCGTTCCTTGAATGCGGTTTTCTTGGTGGTGTGGATCAGTTGGTGGTGTTTTCGAGTGGCGAGCTTGAGGGTGGTCATGTTGTCTGGTGTTGGGTCTCTGCACCAGGCTCTCTCGAGGGCTCAGCAGTTCTTCTTGGAGCTCTTGAGTTCGTTGGTGAACCATGGTGCTTTCTTACTGCCGGGTTTGCTGGGCTGGGTCCTCAGTGGGGCGAGGTCATCTGCGCAGTTGCTGATCCACTTCGTGAGGTTGTTGGCGGCCTGGCTGGGGTTCGCTGAGCTGGCGGGGGGGTCCTGGCTCAGGGATGCGGCGAGCTGGTCGGCTGTAATCTTGTTCCAGCTTCTGCGTGAAGCCTGTTGATGGTGGTGGTGGATCATGTTCTTTCTGTAGCTGAAGTGGACGCAGCTGTGGTCCGTCCAGTGGAGTCCGGTGGCGTGGCTGAAGGCGATGTCCTTGCTGGAGGAGAAGATGGGGTCGAGTGTGTGTCCGGCGTAGTGGGTGGGGGTGGTCACCAGCTGTTTGAGACCGAGGGTGGCGAAGTTGTCCAGCAGGGTGGTGGTGTTGCGGTCGTTGTTGTTCTCCAGGTGGAAGTTGAGGTCCCCGAGGAGGATGTAGTCAGCGGAGGGGAGGGCGTGCGGACTGATGAAGTCGGCGATGTCTTCGCTGAATTGTGTGCGTGGTCCCGGGGGTCTGTAGATGAGGGTGCCTCTGAGGGTGGTCTTGGGGTCGGTGTGGATCTAGAAGTGAAGGTGTTCAGCGGCTATGAGGGTGTCGTCGGATTTGGTTGTGATGCGGATGGTGTTCCTGTGGATGATGGCGATGCCTCCTCCGGTCTGATTGCCGCGGTCCCTCCGTGTGATCTTGTAGCCGTCTGGAATAGCGATGGCGATGTCGGGTGCTGAGGAGGCATTCATCCCTAGTGTTCCCTAGTGTATGTAGGTGTTTTCACTGTATTCTAAGTGTCTTTTAGCATACCACTGGCTCTAGTCCTGGTTAGTCAGAGTCAGTTACCACCAGTACCCGTCTGAAAAAGTTGTGGGTGCAGGATGATTTGGTAACAAGGCCTCTTTCTGCTCCTCTGTTGGTTCTTTCTGCACATGCTTTGCTTCTTCCTGCACTTTTCTTTGTCTTTGATGACTTCAGTTGCGTCTTTTGCTTCTTTCTGTGTGTTTTTTTTCTTTCTTCGCATATCCTACCTCTGTAGGCATAGCTAGCAACTAGCATTTAAAAAACCTTTGAAATTCACTTAAAAAAACATAGGTTTCAGGCACGTTATAGTTAGGAATTAACATTTCAAAAACCTTCAAAATTCATTGAAAAAACCATAGGTTTCAGGCCTGTCATAGTAAAAAATTAGGTTTTAAAAAACCTTAGAAATTCACTGACAAAAACCATAGGTTTCAGGGGTGTTAGAGTTAGTTGCACATTTTACTCATACAAAACCATAGAAATTCCCCCGTTATAGTTAGTTCAGCTAACTATAACTCGCACGCCCGAAATGCACTGCTGATGACTTCACATATTACCACTCATGACATGGTCAGTGACATCACACATGACATCACTGATGACATCTCAAATGATATCACTGATGGCATCATCCTTGTGATAGAGTGGCAGACCTCCTCTCACCCTAACATACCCTTTTGATACACACACTCAAAAATAGAAAGTAACATTTTCAAAACAATGGAATTATCAATACCAGTTATAAAACACCTATTCAGTAATTCCAAGTTCTACACACACATCCACTCATTCACCAACAGTTCTAAACAGTCACTATTCATGTACTCACTCATCATATGTACTCATACACCTATACTTCCTGTTACACACTGACACTATTCCATAGAGTTACTCACACACATAGTCACACATGCAAACAAAGTATCCATTTACTTGTATATACAGTTATACACACACCACCACACTTACTTCTACAGAAACTTACACATACTTACTCTCTTCAACAATCACTTATAGAAACACATACTTATTTATACAGGAACTCTTTTAATCTGTCACGCTCACATACACCAATACTCACATATACAGGTTTAAAATATATGTAGTTACACATAAAGACACTATTGAGACAGTCATTCACTCACTAACACACCCATACACACACTCATCCACCCATACAGTCCTGCATACATGCTGTCTTCAACACATACAAACAGTGAGTCATCCATTCATGCATCTATGCACTAAGTAATACCACCACCTAACCATATAGACACTAAGACACTCATACTGATACTCAAACAACTAACTAATAACCCATAGAGACACTCATGTAGCTACTCACCAACCCATGCAGCCACTTATACACACAGTTAGAGACTTATTCAGATATTTACATATTTAACTATTACTCACTAACCCATGTATTCACTAAGATACACTTAATCAGTCAGTTATATAATCAATTTTACGCAAAAAAATCATCCATTTAGACACTTCTATACCCATTTATTCTTCCATCGACCTTGAGATGTACATATATAAAACATATTTAATTTTCAAAAAAACACACATTCACTGGATGATGTCATCAGTGATGTTATTTGAGATGTCATCAGTGATGTCATGAGTGATGTCACTGACCATGTCATGAGTGATGTAATATGTGACGTCATCAGCAGTGCATATATATATATAGATTACCTACTGGCGGTCGCCAGTAGGTAGTTTTAGTTAGGACCTAGTTTCCATTCTATTGGGAATAACTTTGGCGCCGGTTGTTGAATCTTCGTGAATTCCTCAAAGAAGATGGGCCGCTATGCTCCGCTCTTTCCCTGAAAGTCTCGGGAAGATTCGTCAAGCGGGGGCCAAGAAAAAAGGGGGTCCCAAAACGTGTTTTCCCCATGTTAATTTACATAGGACGATTAGACACGGCTACTGCCCGAACCGCTGAACGGAATTACACCAAATGTGGGAAAATGGTAGGGTCTGGTACGCAGATCACGCTTTTGGTTGAATGGTGTAAATCCCTCCAGTAGTTCCTGAGAAAATCAAAAGAAAAATATATATATCTGGGTGGAGCCTAACCACACATCTCATTTTGAGATCTGATTGGCTGTCAGCACTTCATCCAAGAAGTGTTGGCAACCATCTTGGGACCAATATACATGATAGCACCTCATTAAAAAGCATTGCAGTTAATGGAAGGTTTTAGGACTTTAGTTACATTATAAATCATTTGTTGATGGTACCATACTCATTTTAGGAATTGTGGTGTGTTCTAAAGTGATTTTACCATGTGAAAAAGCCTTCTGCTGGGATATCATGAATCACGTTTTTATGAAAGAAAACTATTATCACATGCTTTTTCCACAGTGGTTTTGGAAGGGGATCTATAAGCTAAACTGAAAGCATATTTTCTGTAAATTCACATTATCTTTCTCAGTCATGTGAGAATGAAGTCTGGCATTCTCAGTAAAACATGTACATGTACATCCAACAAGGACAGAGACTGTCAGTTGATTCCTTTGTGTTGTATTACAGCTTCCCAGAGTGTTGTAAAGAACAACTAGAGCACTGACATTCCTACTTATTACAAAGGTATGGCACACCTAAAGCCATCTTGATTGGAATAAAGTGGTAATTCTTAAAACATTTAATTTAAAAAAGGAACAAAATGAGGGGGTATATTTTGCCATAGAAAGTATGATTTGTGCTGCAGAGAGAAAAATTAGGGCGCATTTCGACTTCTCAAATCCTCTTCTATTTTATTTAAAAAATTCCGACATGCAGACTGAAACATGCACTTTGAATACCAGCAGCAGACTTCCCTGGTGAGCAGTAGCTTTACTACAGTGATCTAATGAGCAACTAGAGTGCTTACATTCAGAATTTATGACAAATTTGTGACACATCTGAATGCCTTCTTGATGGAACCAAAGTAAACAAGCATTGAAAATGCAATAGATCTCGCCCTCGTTTAAGTTAAAGCAATTCTGTTTGTAATGAGGTGGCTTTTTAGCTTTGCTTTTATTAGTGTTTTTCAAACTTTCATGTAAATAAAATGCATATGTATGGATATATGTATATGTATGCATGCATTTATATTTGTATTTATATAGATATGCAGATTATATATGTTTATATATGTATATATATATATATATATACACATACATATATATAAATGCATATGCATATATATGCATATGTATGTGTGTATATGTGTGTGTGTAGACAGAGGTAGAGAGGTAGAGGTGTAGAGGTAGAGGTGTAGAGGTAGAGAGGTAGAGGTAGAGAGTTAGAGGTAGAGAGGTAGAGACTAGTGGAGAGAGAAGTAGAGAGAGGTAGAGAGTAGAGAGTGAGTAACAGAGAGTAGAGAGTGAGTAGTGGAGAGGAAAAGAGAGAGTAGCAGAGAGTGAGTAGTAGAGAGCAGTAGAGTGAATAGTAGAGTGAGTAGTAGAGAGTAGTAGAGAGTAAGTAGTAGAGAGTGAGTAGTAGAGAGTAGTAGAGAGTAAGTAGTAGAGTGAGTAGTAGTGATCAGTAGAGAGTGAATATTAGAGAGTAGTAAAGAGTAAGTAGTAGAGAGTTTTAGAGAGTGAGTAGTAGAGAATGAGTAGTAGAGAGTGACTGGTAGAGTGACTAGCAGAGAGAGAGAGAATAGTAGAGATTAGTAGAGAGTGAGTAGTAGAGAGTAGTAGAGAGTAGTAGAGAGAGAGTAGTAGAGAGTGAGTAGTAGAGAGAAGTAGAGAGTGAGTAGTAGAGAGTACGTAGTAGTGTGAGTAGTAGAGTGAGTAGTAGAGTGAGTAGTAGAGAGTGAGTAGTAGAGAGTAGTAGAGAGAGAGTAGTAGAGAGTGAGTAGTAGAGAGTAGTAGAGAGTGAGAAGTAGAGAGTGAGTAGTAGAGAGTAATGGAGAATATTCCAAAGTTTGGCACAGCACCACTTGCACAACAAGTCCAATCAAATCATATCCCTTAGAGTCCTTATTGAAGCGCTGAATCTTGGTGTATATTCAAATGCTTTTATTTTCCTTAAGTTTATGTACCACAGCCAGCCGACGCGTTTCGTTCTGTACAACAGAACTTCTTCAGGGCATTCTTATTTCCTTCAAGTTATGTCGATATCTTGTTGTCATATAACTAGATAGTTCTTCCAAATGTTAGACGAGTCGTAAGTACATTCTTATTCAAAGTGACTAGGTATCAATTTTACCCACACAATTCGGGCAGACTTGAGTAATTTATAGCATCCTCAAAGTCAGTCTTTCAAAAATTCCAAAGTATAGGACATGATAATCCAAATCCAAATGTTTCACAGAGTTATAACATGTATATATACATGTTATAACTCTATCCTCTGCTATCGTTCACCCGTCCAGTGTATCAAAGTGGGCTCCATTCAGTATCTTAGCAAGATACAGGTATCAACATCTATAAGCATCTTTTTC